>NW_027314894.1:0-156936 GCF_023375885.2 Dermacentor andersoni | reverse complement strand
ATCCGTGCGCGGGTGCTAAAAAGAGCAGCATCGGCATGCTTAGCACGTCGTTTGGTAGAAATCCACGTGCGCGTTCTGCCAAAAGCACCATTTGCATGCACATCTTGTGGTTTTGCAGAAAACTTCAAACGCGTCTACCAAAAGATGCATGTGCATGCTTAAAACGCGTTTTCGCACAAATCCCGTGCGCGGGTGCTAAAAAGAGCAGTACGGCATGCTTAGCACGTCGTTTGGTAGAAATCCACGTGCGCGTTCTGCCAAAAGCACCATTTGCATGCACATCTTGTGGTTTTGCAGAAAACTTCATCCGCGTCTACCAAAAGATGCATGTGCATGCTTAAAACGCGTTTTCGCACAAATCCGTGCGCGGGTGCTAAAAAGAGCAGCATCGGCATGCTTAGCACTTCGTTTGGTAGAAATCCACGTGCGCGTTCTGCCAAAAGCACCATTTGCACGCACATCTTGTGGTTTTGCAGAAAACTTCATCCGCGTCTACCAAAAGATGCATGTGCATGCTTAAAACGCGTTTTCGCACAAATGCGTGCGCGGGTGCTAAAAAGAGCAGCATCGGCATGCTTAGCACGTCGTTTGGTAGAAATCCACGTGCGCGTTCAGCCAAAAGCACCATTTGCATGCACATCTTGTGGTTTTGCAGAAAACTTCATCCGCGTCTACCAAAAGATGCATGTGCATGCTTAAAACGCGTTTTCGCACAAATCCGCGCGCGGGTGCTAAAAAGAGCAGCATCGGCATGCTTAGCACGTCGTTTGGTAGAAATCCACGTGCGCGTTCTGCCAAAAGCACCATTTGCATGCACATCTTGTGGTTTTGCAGAAAACTTCATCCGCGTCTACCAAAAGATGCATGTGCATGCTTAAAACGCGTTTTCGCACAAATCCGCGCGCGGGTGCTAAAAAGAGCAGCATCGGCATGCTTAGCACGTCGTTTGGTAGAAATCCACGTGCGCGTTCTGCCAAAAGCACCATTTGCATGCACATCTTGTGGTTTTGCAGAAAACTTCATCCGCGTCTACCAAAAGATGCATGTGCATGCTTAAAACGCGTTTTCGCACAAATCCGCGCGCGGGTGCTAAAAAGAGCAGCATCGGCATGCTTAGCACGTCGTTTGGTAGAAATCCACGTGCGCGTTCTGCCAAAAGCACCATTTGCATGCACATCTTGTGGTTTTGCAGAAAACTTCAACCGCGTCTACCAAAAGATGCATGTGCATGCTTAAAACGCGTTTTCGCACAAATCCGTGCGCGGGTGCTAAAAAGAGCAGCATCGGCATGCTTAGCACGTCGTTTGGTAGAAATCCACGTGCGCGTTCTGCCAAAAGCACCATTTGCATGCACATCTTGTGGTTTTGCAGAAAACTTCATCCGCGTCTACCAAAAGATGCATGTGCATGCTTAAAACGCGTTTTCGCACAAATCTGTGCGCGGGTGCTAAAAAGAGCAGCATCGGCATGCTTAGCACTTCGTTTGGTAGAAATCCACGTGCGCGTTCTGCCAAAAGCACCATTTGCACGCACATCTTGTGGTTTTGCAGAAAACTTCATCCGCGTCTACCAAAAGATGCATGTGCATGCTTAAAACGCGTTTTCGCACAAATGCGTGCGCGGGTGCTAAAAAGAGCAGCATCGGCATGCTTAGCACGTCGTTTGGTAGAAATCCACGTGCGCGTTCAGCCAAAAGCAGCATTTGCATGCACATCTTGTGGTTTTGCAGAAAACTTCATCCGCGTCTACCAAAAGATGCATGTGCATGCTTAAAACGCGTTTTCGCACAAATCCGCGCGCGGGTGCTAAAAAGAGCAGCATCGGCATGCTTAGCACGTCGTTTGGTAGAAATCCACGTGCGCGTTCTGCCAAAAGCACCATTTGCATGCACATCTTGTGGTTTTGCAGAAAACTTCATCCGCGTCTACCAAAAGATGCATGTGCATGCTTAAAACGCGTTTTCGCACAAATCCGTGCGCGGGTGCTAAAAAGAGCAGCATCGGCATGCTTAGCACGTCGTTTGGTAGAAATCCACGTGCGCGTTCTGCCAAAAGCACCATTTGCATGCACATCTTGTGGTTTTGCAGAAAACTTCAAACGCGTCTACCAAAAGATGCATGTGCATGCTTAAAACGCGTTTTCGCACAAATCCGTGCGCGGGTGCTAAAAAGAGCAGTACGGCATGCTTAGCACGTCGTTTGGTAGAAATCCACGTGCGCGTTCTGCCAAAAGCACCATTTGCATGCACATCTTGTGGTTTTGCAGAAAACTTCATCCGCGTCTACCAAAAGATGCATGTGCATGCTTAAAACGCGTTTTCGCACAAATCCGTGCGCGGGTGCTAAAAAGAGCAGCATCGGCATGCTTAGCACTTCGTTTGGTAGAAATCCACGTGCGCGTTCTGCCAAAAGCACCATTTGCACGCACATCTTGTGGTTTTGCAGAAAACTTCATCCGCGTCTACCAAAAGATGCATGTGCATGCTTAAAACGCGTTTTCGCACAAATGCGTGCGCGGGTGCTAAAAAGAGCAGCATCGGCATGCTTAGCACGTCGTTTGGTAGAAATCCACGTGCGCGTTCAGCCAAAAGCACCATTTGCATGCACATCTTGTGGTTTTGCAGAAAACTTCATCCGCGTCTACCAAAAGATGCATGTGCATGCTTAAAACGCGTTTTCGCACAAATCCGCGAGCGGGTGCTAAAAAGAGCAGCATCGGCATGCTTAGCACGTCGTTTGGTAGAAATCCACGTGCGCGTTCTGCCAAAAGCACCATTTGCATGCACATCTTGTGGTTTTGCAGAAAACTTCATCCGCGTCTACCAAAAGATGCATGTGCATGCTTAAAACGCGTTTTCGCACAAATCCGCGCGCGGGTGCTAAAAAGAGCAGCATCGGCATGCTTAGCACGTCGTTTGGTAGAAATCCACGTGCGCGTTCTGCCAAAAGCACCATTTGCATGCACATCTTGTGGTTTTGCAGAAAACTTCAAACGCGTCTACCAAAAGATGCATGTGCATGCTTAAAACGCGTTTTCGCACAAATCCGTGCGCGGGTGCTAAAAAGAGCAGTACGGCATGCTTAGCACGTCGTTTGGTAGAAATCCACGTGCGCGTTCTGCCAAAGCACCATTTGCATGCACATCTTGTGGTTTTGCAGAAAACTTCATCCGCGTCTACCAAAAGATGCATGTGCATGCTTAAAACGCGTTTTCGCACAAATCCGTGCGCGGGTGCTAAAAAGAGCAGCATCGGCATGCTTAGCACTTCGTTTGGTAGAAATCCACGTGCGCGTTCTGCCAAAAGCACCATTTGCACGCACATCTTGTGGTTTTGCAGAAAACTTCATCCGCGTCTACCAAAAGATGCATGTGCATGCTTAAAACGCGTTTTCGCACAAATGCGTGCGCGGGTGCTAAAAAGAGCAGCATCGGCATGCTTAGCACGTCGTTTGGTAGAAATCCACGTGCGCGTTCAGCCAAAAGCACCATTTGCATGCACATCTTGTGGTTTTGCAGAAAACTTCATCCGCGTCTACCAAAAGATGCATGTGCATGCTTAAAACGCGTTTTCGCACAAATCCGCGCGCGGGTGCTAAAAAGAGCAGCATCGGCATGCTTAGCACGTCGTTTGGTAGAAATCCACGTGCGCGTTCTGCCAAAAGCACCATTTGCATGCACATCTTGTGGTTTTGCAGAAAACTTCATCCGCGTCTACCAAAAGATGCATGTGCATGCTTAAAACGCGTTTTCGCACAAATCCGCGCGCGGGTGCTAAAAAGAGCAGCATCGGCATGCTTAGCACGTCGTTTGGTAGAAATCCACGTGCGCGTTCTGCCAAAAGCACCATTTGCATGCACATCTTGTGGTTTTGCAGAAAACTTCATCCGCGTCTACCAAAAGATGCATGTGCATGCTTAAAACGCGTTTTCGCACAAATCCGCGCGCGGGTGCTAAAAAGAGCAGCATCGGCATGCTTAGCACGTCGTTTGGTAGAAATCCACGTGCGCGTTCTGCCAAAAGCACCATTTGCATGCACATCTTGTGGTTTTGCAGAAAACTTCAACCGCGTCTACCAAAAGATGCATGTGCATGCTTAAAACGCGTTTTCGCACAAATCCGTGCGCGGGTGCTAAAAAGAGCAGCATCGGCATGCTTAGCACGTCGTTTGGTAGAAATCCACGTGCGCGTTCTGCCAAAAGCACCATTTGCATGCACATCTTGTGGTTTTGCAGAAAACTTCATCCGCGTCTACCAAAAGATGCATGTGCATGCTTAAAACGCGTTTTCGCACAAATCTGTGCGCGGGTGCTAAAAAGAGCAGCATCGGCATGCTTAGCACTTCGTTTGGTAGAAATCCACGTGCGCGTTCTGCCAAAAGCACCATTTGCACGCACATCTTGTGGTTTTGCAGAAAACTTCATCCGCGTCTACCAAAAGATGCATGTGCATGCTTAAAACGCGTTTTCGCACAAATGCGTGCGCGGGTGCTAAAAAGAGCAGCATCGGCATGCTTAGCACGTCGTTTGGTAGAAATCCACGTGCGCGTTCAGCCAAAAGCAGCATTTGCATGCACATCTTGTGGTTTTGCAGAAAACTTCATCCGCGTCTACCAAAAGATGCATGTGCATGCTTAAAACGCGTTTTCGCACAAATCCGCGCGCGGGTGCTAAAAAGAGCAGCATCGGCATGCTTAGCACGTCGTTTGGTAGAAATCCACGTGCGCGTTCTGCCAAAAGCACCATTTGCATGCACATCTTGTGGTTTTGCAGAAAACTTCATCCGCGTCTACCAAAAGATGCATGTGCATGCTTAAAACGCGTTTTCGCACAAATCCGTGCGCGGGTGCTAAAAAGAGCAGCATCGGCATGCTTAGCACGTCGTTTGGTAGAAATCCACGTGCGCGTTCTGCCAAAAGCACCATTTGCATGCACATCTTGTGGTTTTGCAGAAAACTTCAAACGCGTCTACCAAAAGATGCATGTGCATGCTTAAAACGCGTTTTCGCACAAATCCGTGCGCGGGTGCTAAAAAGAGCAGTACGGCATGCTTAGCACGTCGTTTGGTAGAAATCCACGTGCGCGTTCTGCCAAAAGCACCATTTGCATGCACATCTTGTGGTTTTGCAGAAAACTTCATCCGCGTCTACCAAAAGATGCATGTGCATGCTTAAAACGCGTTTTCGCACAAATCCGTGCGCGGGTGCTAAAAAGAGCAGCATCGGCATGCTTAGCACTTCGTTTGGTAGAAATCCACGTGCGCGTTCTGCCAAAAGCACCATTTGCACGCACATCTTGTGGTTTTGCTGAAAACTTCATCCGCGTCTACCAAAAGATGCATGTGCATGCTTAAAACGCGTTTTCGCACAAATGCGTGCGCGGGTGCTAAAAAGAGCAGCATCGGCATGCTTAGCACGTCGTTTGGTAGAAATCCACGTGCGCGTTCAGCCAAAAGCACCATTTGCATGCACATCTTGTGGTTTTGCAGAAAACTTCATCCGCGTCTACCAAAAGATGCATGTGCATGCTTAAAACGCGTTTTCGCACAAATCCGCGCGCGGGTGCTAAAAAGAGCAGCATCGGCATGCTTAGCACGTCGTTTGGTAGAAATCCACGTGCGCGTTCTGCCAAAAGCACCATTTGCATGCACATCTTGTGGTTTTGCAGAAAACTTCATCCGCGTCTACCAAAAGATGCATGTGCATGCTTAAAACGCGTTTTCGCACAAATCCGCGCGCGGGTGCTAAAAAGAGCAGCATCGGCATGCTTAGCACGTCGTTTGGTAGAAATCCACGTGCGCGTTCTGTCAAAAGCACCATTTGCATGCACATCTTGTGGTTTTGCAGAAAACTTCATCCGCGTCTACCAAAAGATGCATGTGCATGCTTAAAACGCGTTTTCGCACAAATCCGTGCGCGGGTGCTAAAAAGAGCAGCATCGGCATGCTTAGCACGTCGTTTGGTAGAAATCCACGTGCGCGTTCTGCCAAAAGCACCATTTGCACGCACATCTTGTGGTTTTGCAGAAAACTTCATCCGCGTCTACCAAAAGATGCATGTGCATGCTTAAAACGCGTTTTCGCACAAATGCGTGCGCGGGTGCTAAAAAGAGCAGCATCGGCATGCTTAGCACGTCGTTTGGTAGAAATCCACGTGCGCGTTCTGCCAAAAGCACCATTTGCATGCACATCTTGTGGTTTTGCAGAAAACTTCATCTGCATCTACCAAAAGATGCATGTGCATGCTTAAAACGCGTTTTCGCACAAATCCGCGCGCGGGTGCTAAAAAGAGCAGCATCGGCATGCTTAGCACGTCGTTTGGTAGAAATCCACGTGCGCGTTCTGCCAAAAGCACCATTTGCATGCACATCTTGTGGTTTTGCAGAAAACTTCATCCGCGTCTACCAAAAGATGCATGTGCATGCTTAAAACGCGTTTTCGCAGAAATCCGTGCGCGGGTGCTAAAAAGAGCAGCATCGGCATGCTTAGCACGTCGTTTGGTAGAAATCCACGTGCGCGTTCTGCCAAAAGCACCATTTGCATGCACATCTTGTGGTTTTGCAGAAAACTTCAACCGCGTCTACCAAAAGATGCATGTGCATGCTTAAAACGCGTTTTCGCACAAATCCGTGCGCGGGTGCTAAAAAGAGCAGCATCGGCATGCTTAGCACGTCGTTTGGTAGAAATCCACGTGCGCGTTCTGCCAAAAGCACCATTTGCATGCACATCTTGTGGTTTTGCAGAAAACTTCATCCGCGTCTACCAAAAGATGCATGTGCATGCTTAAAACGCGTTTTCGCACAAATCCGTGCGCGGGTGCTAAAAAGAGCAGCATCGGCATGCTTAGCACTTCGTTTGGTAGAAATCCACGTGCGCGTTCTGTCAAAAGCACCATTTGCACGCACATCTTGTGGTTTTGCAGAAAACTTCATCCGCGTCTACCAAAAGATGCATGTGCATGCTTAAAACGCGTTTTCGCACAAATGCGTGCGCGGGTGCTAAAAAGAGCAGCATCGGCATGCTTAGCACGTCGTTTGGTAGAAATCCACGTGCGCGTTCAGCCAAAAGCACCATTTGCATGCACATCTTGTGGTTTTGCAGAAAACTTCATCCGCGTCTACCAAAAGATGCATGTGCATGCTTAAAACGCGTTTTCGCACAAATCCGTGCGCGGGTGCTAAAAAGAGCAGCATCGGCATGCTTAGCACGTCGTTTGGTAGAAATCCACGTGCGCGTTCTGCCAAAAGCACCATTTGCACGCACATCTTGTGGTTTTGCAGAAAACTTCATCCGCGTCTACCAAAAGATGCATGTGCATGCTTAAAACGCGTTTTCGCACAAATGCGTGCGCGGGTGCTAAAAAGAGCAGCATCGGCATGCTTAGCACGTCGTTTGGTAGAAATCCACGTGCGCGTTCTGCCAAAAGCACCATTTGCATGCACATCTTGTGGTTTTGCAGAAAACTTCATCCGCGTCTACCAAAAGATGCATGTGCATGCTTAAAACGCGTTTTCGCACAAATCCGTGCGCGGGTGCTAAAAAGAGCAGCATCGGCATGCTTAGCACGTCGTTTGGTAGAAATCCACGTGCGCGTTCTGCCAAAAGCACCATTTGCATGCTCATCTTGTGGTTTTGCAGAAAACTTCATCCGCGTCTACCAAAAGATGCATGTGCATGCTTAAAACGCGTTTTCGCACAAATCCGTGCGCGGGTGCTAAAAAGAGCAGCATCGGCATGCTTAGCACTTCGTTTGGTAGAAATCCACGTGCGCGTTCTGCCAAAAGCACCATTTGCATGCACATCTTGTGGTTTTGCAGAAAACTTCATCCGCGTCTACCAAAAGATGCATGTGCATGCTTAAAACGCGTTTTCGCACAAATCCGCGCGCGGGTGCTAAAAAGAGCAGCATCGGCATGCTTAGCACGTCGTTTGGTAGAAATCCACGTGCGCGTTCTGCCAAAAGCACCATTTGCATGCACATCTTGTGGTTTTGCAGAAAACTTCATCCGCGTCTACCAAAAGATGCATGTGCATGCTTAAAACGCGTTTTCGCACAAATCCGTGCGCGGGTGCTAAAAAGAGCAGCATCGGCATGCTTAGCACGTCGTTTGGTAGAAATCCACGTGCGCGTTCTGCCAAAAGCACCATTTGCACGCACATCTTGTGGTTTTGCAGAAAACTTCATCCGCGTCTACCAAAAGATGCATGTGCATGCTTAAAACGCGTTTTCGCACAAATGCGTGCGCGGGTGCTAAAAAGAGCAGCATCGGCATGCTTAGCACGTCGTTTGGTAGAAATCCACGTGCGCGTTCTGCCAAAAGCACCATTTGCACGCACATCTTGTGGTTTTGCAGAAAACTTCATCCGCGTCTACCAAAAGATGCATGTGCATGCTTAAAACGCGTTTTCGCACAAATGCGTGCGCGGGTGCTAAAAAGAGTAGCATCGGCATGCTTAGCACGTCGTTTGGTAGAAATCCACGTGCGCGTTCTGCCCAAAAGCACCATTTGCATGCACATCTTGTGGTTTTGCAGAAAACTTCATCCGCGTCTACCAAAAGATGCATGTGCATGCTTAAAACGCGTTTTCGCACAAATCCGCGCGCGGGTGCTAAAAAGAGCAGCATCGGCATGCTTAGCACGTCGTTTGGTAGAAATCCACGTGCGCGTTCTGCCAAAAGCACCATTTGCATGCACATCTTGTGGTTTTGCAGAAAACTTCATCCGCGTCTACCAAAAGATGCATTTGCATGCTTAAAACGCGTTTTCGCACAAATCCGTGCGCGGGTGCTAAAAACAGCAGCATCGGCATGCTTAGCACGTCGTTTGGTAGAAATCCACGTGCGCGTTCTGCCAAAAGCACCATTTTGCACGCACATCTTGTGGTTTTGCAGAAAACTTCATCCGCGTCTACCAAAAGATGCATGTGCATGCTTAAAACGCGTTTTCGCACAAATGCGTGCGCGGGTGCTAAAAAGAGCAGCATCGGCATGCTTAGCACGTCGTTTGGTAGAAATCCACGTGCGCGTTCTGCCAAAAGCACCATTTGCACGCACATCTTGTGGTTTTGCAGAAAACTTCATCCGCGTCTACCAAAAGATGCATGTGCATGCTTAAAACGCGTTTTCGCACAAATGCGTGCGCGGGTGCTAAAAAGAGTAGCATCGGCATGCTTAGCACGTCGTTTGGTAGAAATCCACGTGCGCGTTCTGCCAAAAGCACCATTTGCATGCACATCTTGGGGTTTTGCAGAAAACTTCATCCGCGTCTACCAAAAGATGCATGTGCATGCTTAAAACGCGTTTTCGCACAAATCCGCGCGCGGGTGCTAAAAAGAGCAGCATCGGCATGCTTAGCACGTCGTTTGGTAGAAATCCACGTGCGCGTTCTGCCAAAAGCACCATTTGCATGCACATCTTGTGGTTTTGCAGAAAACTTTATCCGCGTCTACCAAAAGATGCATGTGCATGCTTAAAACGCGTTTTCGCACAAATCCGTGCGCGGGTGCTAAAAACAGCAGCATCGGCATGCTTAGCACGTCGTTTGGTAGAAATCCACGTGCGCGTTCTGCCAAAAGCACCATTTGCACGCACATCTTGTGGTTTTGCAGAAAACTTCATCCGCGTCTACCAAAAGATGCATGTGCATGCTTAAAACGCGTTTTCGCACAAATGCGTGCGCGGGTGCTAAAAAGAGCAGCATCGGCATGCTTAGCACGTCGTTTGGTAGAAATCCACGTGCGCGTTCTGCCAAAAGCACCATTTGCATGCACATCTTGTGGTTTTGCAGAAAACTTCATCCGCGTCTACCAAAAGATGCATGTGCATGCTTAAAACGCGTTTTCGCACAAATCCGCGCGCGGGTGCTAAAAAGAGCAGCATCGGCATGCTTAGCACGTCGTTTGGTAGAAATCCACGTGCGCGTTCTGCCAAAAGCACCATTTGCATGCACATCTTGTGGTTTTGCAGAAAACTTCATCCGCGTCTACCAAAAGATGCATGTGCATGCTTAAAACGCGTTTTCGCACAAATCCGTGCGCGGGTGCTAAAAAGAGCAGCATCGGCATGCTTAGCACGTCGTTTGGTAGAAATCCATGTGCGCGTTCTGCCAAAAGCACCATTTGCATGCACATCTTGTGGTTTTGCAGAAAACTTCAACCGCGTCTACCAAAAGATGCATGTGCATGCTTAAAACGCGTTTTCGCACAAATCCGTGCGCGGGTGCTAAAAAGAGCAGCATCGGCATGCTTAGCACGTCGTTTGGTAGAAATCCACGTGCGCGTTCTGCCAAAAGCACCATTTGCATGCACATCTTGTGGTTTTGCAGAAAACTTCATCCGCGTCTACCAAAAGATGCATGTGCATGCTTAAAACGCGTTTTCGCACAAATCCGTGCGCGGGTGCTAAAAAGAGCAGCATCGGCATGCTTAGTACTTCGTTTGGTAGAAATCCACGTGCGCGTTCTGCCAAAAGCACCATTTGCACGCACATCTTGTGGTTTTGCAGAAAACTTCATCCGCGTCTACCAAAAGATGCATGTGCATGCTTAAAACGCGTTTTCGCACAAATGCGTGCGCGGGTGCTAAAAAGAGCAGCATCGGCATGCTTAGCACGTCGTTTGGTAGAAATCCACGTGCGCGTTCAGCCAAAAGCACCATTTGCATGCACATCTTGTGGTTTTGCAGAAAACTTCATCCGCGTCTACCAAAAGATGCATGTGCATGCTTAAAACGCGTTTTCGCACAAATCCGCGCGCGGGTGCTAAAAAGAGCAGCATCGGCATGCTTAGCACGTCGTTTGGTAGAAATCCACGTGCGCGTTCTGCCAAAAGCACCATTTGCATGCACATCTTGTGGTTTTGCAGAAAACTTCATCCGCGTCTACCAAAAGATGCATGTGCATGCTTAAAACGCGTTTTCGCACAAATCCGTGCGCGGGTGCTAAAAAGAGCAGCATCGGCATGCTTAGCACGTCGTTTGGTAGAAATCCACGTGCGCGTTCTGCCAAAAGCACCATTTGCATGCACATCTTGTGGTTTTGCAGAAAACTTCAACCGCGTCTACCAAAAGATGCATGTGCATGCTTAAAACGCGTTTTCGCACAAATCCGTGCGCGGGTGCTAAAAAGAGCAGTACGGCATGCTTAGCACGTCGTTTGGTAGAAATCCACGTGCGCGTTCTGCCAAAAGCACCATTTGCATGCACATCTTGTGGTTTTGCAGAAAACTTCATCCGCGTCTACCAAAAGATGCATGTGCATGCTTAAAACGCGTTTTCGCACAAATCCGTGCGCGGGTGCTAAAAAGAGCAGCATCGCCATGCTTAGCACTTCGTTTGGTAGAAATCCACGTGCGCGTTCTGCCAAAAGCACCATTTGCACGCACATCTTGTGGTTTTGCAGAAAACTTCATCCGCGTCTACCAAAAGATGCATGTGCATGCTTAAAACGCGTTTTCGCACAAATGCGTGCGCGGGTGCTAAAAAGAGCAGCATCGGCATGCTTAGCACGTCGTTTGGTAAAAATCCACGTGCGCGTTCAGCCAAAAGCACCATTTGCATGCACATCTTGTGGTTTTGCAGAAAACTTCATCCGCGTCTACCAAAAGATGCATGTGCATGCTTAAAACGCGTTTTCGCACAAATCCGCGCGCGGGTGCTAAAAAGAGCAGCATCGGCATGCTTAGCACGTCGTTTGGTAGAAATCCACGTGCGCGTTCTGCCAAAAGCACCATTTGCATGCACATCTTGTGGTTTTGCAGAAAACTTCATCCGCGTCTACCAAAAGATGCATGTGCATGCTTAAAACGCGTTTTCGCACAAATCCGTGCGCGGGTGCTAAAAAGAGCAGCATCGGCATGCTTAGCACGTCGTTTGGTAGAAATCCACGTGCGCGTTCTGCCAAAAGCACCATTTGCACGCACATCTTGTGGTTTTGCAGAAAACTTCATCCGCGTCTACCAAAAGATGCATGTGCATGCTTAAAACGCGTTTTCGCACAAATGCGTGCGCGGGTGCTAAAAAGAGCAGCATCGGCATGCTTAGCACGTCGTTTGGTAGAAATCCACGTGCGCGTTCTGCCAAAAGCACCATTTGCATGCACATCTTGTGGTTTTGCAGAAAACTTCATCCGCGTCTACCAAAAGATGCATGTGCATGCTTAAAACGCGTTTTCGCACAAATCCGTGCGCGGGTGCTAAAAAAGCAGCATCGGCATGCTTAGCACGTCGTTTGGTAGAAATCCACGTGCGCGTTCTGCCAAAAGCACCATTTGCATGCTCATCTTGTGGTTTTGCAGAAAACTTCATCCGCGTCTACCAAAAGATGCATGTGCATGCTTAAAACGCGTTTTCGCACAAATCCGTGCGCGGGGTGCTAAAAAGAGCAGCATCGGCATGCTTAGCACTTCGTTTGGTAGAAATCCACGTGCGCGTTCTGCCAAAAGCACCATTTGCATGCACATCTTGTGGTTTTGCAGAAAACTTCATCCGCGTCTACCAAAAGATGCATGTGCATGCTTAAAACGCGTTTTCGCACAAATCCGCGCGCGGGTGCTAAAAAGAGCAGCATCGGCATGCTTAGCACGTCGTTTGGTAGAAATCCACGTGCGCGTTCTGCCAAAAGCACCATTTGCATGCACATCTTGTGGTTTTGCAGAAAACTTCATCCGCGTCTACCAAAAGATGCATGTGCATGCTTAAAACGCGTTTTCGCACAAATCCGTGCGCGGGTGCTAAAAGAGCAGCATCGGCATGCTTAGCACGTCGTTTGGTAGAAATCCACGTGCGCGTTCTGCCAAAAGCACCATTTGCACGCACATCTTGTGGTTTTGCAGAAAACTTCATCCGCGTCTACCAAAAGATGCATGTGCATGCTTAAAACGCGTTTTCGCACAAATGCGTGCGCGGGTGCTAAAAAGAGCAGCATCGGCATGCTTAGCACGTCGTTTGGTAGAAATCCACGTGCGCGTTCTGCCAAAAGCACCATTTGCACGCACATCTTGTGGTTTTGCAGAAAACTTCATCCGCGTGTACCAAAAGATGCATGTGCATGCTTAAAACGCGTTTTCGCACAAATGCGTGCGCGGGTGCTAAAAAGAGTAGCATCGGCATGCTTAGCACGTCGCTTGGTAGAAATCCACGTGCGCGTTCTGCCAAAAGCACCATTTGCATGCACATCTTGTGGTTTTGCAGAAAACTTCATCCGCGTCTACCAAAAGATGCATGTGCATGCTTAAAACGCGTTTTCGCACAAATCCGCGCGCGGGTGCTAAAAAGAGCAGCATCGGCATGCTTAGCACGTCGTTTGGTAGAAATCCACGTGCGCGTTCTGCCAAAAGCACCATTTGCATGCACATCTTGTGGTTTTGCAGAAAACTTCATCCGCGTCTACCAAAAGATGCATGTGCATGCTTAAAACGCGTTTTCGCACAAATCCGTGCGCGGGTGCTAAAAACAGCAGCATCGGCATGCTTAGCACGTCGTTTGGTAGAAATCCACGTGCGCGTTCTGCCAAAAGCACCATTTGCACGCACATCTTGTGGTTTTGCAGAAAACTTCATCCGCGTCTACCAAAAGATGCATGTGCATGCTTAAAACGCGTTTTCGCACAAATGCGTGCGCGGGTGCTAAAAAGAGCAGCATCGGCATGCTTAGCACGTCGTTTGGTAGAAATCCACGTGCGCGTTCTGCCAAAAGCACCATTTGCATGCACATCTTGTGGTTTTGCAAAAAACTTCATCCGCGTCTACCAAAAGATGCATGTGCATGCTTAAAACGCGTTTTCGCACAAATCCGCGCGCGGGTGCTAAAAAGAGCAGCATCGGCATGCTTAGCACGTCGTTTGGTAGAAATCCACGTGCGCGTTCTGCCAAAAGCACCATTTGCATGCACATCTTGTGGTTTTGCAGAAAACTTCATCCGCGTCTACCAAAAGATGCATGTGCATGCTTAAAACGCGTTTTCGCACAAATCCGTGCGCGGGTGCTAAAAAGAGCAGCATCGGCATGCTTAGCACGTCGTTTGGTAGAAATCCACGTGCGCGTTCTGCCAAAAGCACCATTTGCATGCACATCTTGTGGTTTTGCAGAAAACTTCAACCGCGTCTACCAAAAGATGCATGTGCATGCTTAAAACGCGTTTTCGCACAAATCCGTGCGCGGGTGCTAAAAAGAGCAGCATCGGCATGCTTAGCACGTCGTTTGGTAGAAATCCACGTGCGCGTTCTGCCAAAAGCACCATTTGCATGCACATCTTGTGTTTTGCAGAAAACTTCATCCGCGTCTACCAAAAGATGCATGTGCATGCTTAAAACGCGTTTTCGCACAAATCCGTGCGCGGGTGCTAAAAAGAGCAGCATCGGCATGCTTAGCACTTCGTTTGGTAGAAATCCACGTGCGCGTTCTGCCAAAAGCACCATTTGCACGCACATCTTGTGGTTTTGCAGAAAACTTCATCCGCGTCTACCAAAAGATGCATGTGCATGCTTAAAACGCGTTTTCGCACAAATGCGTGCGCGGGTGCTAAAAAGAGCAGCATCGGCATGCTTAGCACGTCGTTTGGTAGAAATCCACGTGCGCGTTCAGCCAAAAGCACCATTTGCATGCACATCTTCTGGTTTTGCAGAAAACTTCATCCGCGTCTACCAAAAGATGCATGTGCATGCTTAAAACGCGTTTTCGCACAAATCCGCGCGCGGGTGCTAAAAAGAGCAGCATCGGCATGCTTAGCACGTCGTTTGGTAGAAATCCACGTGCGCGTTCTGCCAAAAGCACCATTTGCATGCACATCTTGTGGTTTTGCAGAAAACTTCATCCGCGTCTACCAAAAGATGCATGTGCATGCTTAAAACGCGTTTTCGCACAAATCCGTGCGCGGGTGCTAAAAAGAGCAGCATCGGCATGCTTAGCACGTCGTTTGGTAGAAATCCACGTGCGCGTTCTGGCAAAAGCACCATTTGCATGCACATCTTGTGGTTTTGCAGAAAACTTCAACCGCGTCTACCAAAAGATGCATGTGCATGCTTAAAACGCGTTTTCGCACAAATCCGTGCGCGGGTGCTAAAAAGAGCAGTACGGCATGCTTAGCACGTCGTTTGGTAGAAATCCACGTGCGCGTTCTGCCAAAAGCACCATTTGCATGCACATCTTGTGGTTTTGCAGAAAACTTCATCCGCGTCTACCAAAAGATGCATGTGCATGCTTAAAACGCGTTTTCGCACAAATCCGTGCGCGGGTGCTAAAAAGAGCAGCATCGGCATGCTTAGCACTTCGTTTGGTAGAAATCCACGTGCGCGTTCTGCCAAAAGCACCATTTGCACGCACATCTTGTGGTTTTGCAGAAAACTTCATCCGCGTCTACCAAAAGATGCATGTGCATGCTTAAAACGCGTTTTCGCACAAATGCGTGCGCGGGTGCTAAAAAGAGCAGCATTGGCATGCTTAGCACGTCGCTTGGTAGAAATCCACGTGCGCGTTCAGCCAAAAGCACCATTTGCATGCACATCTTGTGGTTTTGCAGAAAACTTCATCCGCGTCTACCAAAAGATGCATGTGCATGCTTAAAACGCGTTTTCGCACAAATCCGCGCGCGGGTGCTAAAAAGAGCAGCATCGGCATGCTTAGCACGTCGTTTGGTAGAAATCCACGTGCGCGTTCTGCCAAAAGCACCATTTGCATGCACATCTTGTGGTTTTGCAGAAAACTTCATCCGCGTCTACCAAAAGATGCATGTGCATGCTTAAAACGCGTTTTCGCACAAATCCGTGCGCGGGTGCTAAAAAGAGCAGCATCGGCATGCTTAGCACGTCGTTTGGTAGAAATCCACGTGCGCGTTCTGCCAAAAGCACCATTTGCACGCACATCTTGTGGTTTTGCAGAAAACTTCATCCGCGTCTACCAAAAGATGCATGTGCATGCTTAAAACGCGTTTTCGCACAAATGCGTGCGCGGGTGCTAAAAAGAGCAGCATCGGCATGCTTAGCACGTCGTTTGGTAGAAATCCACGTGCGCGTTCTGCCAAAAGCACCATTTGCATGCACATCTTGTGGTTTTGCAGAAAACTTCATCCGCGTCTACCAAAAGATGCATGTGCATGCTTAAAACGCGTTTTCGCACAAATCCGTGCGCGGGTGCTAAAAAGAGCAGCATCGGCATGCTTAGCACGTCGTTTGGTAGAAATCCACGTGCGCGTTCTGCCAAAAGCACCATTTGCATGCACATCTTGTGGTTTTGCAGAAAACTTCATCCGCGTCTACCAAAAGATGCATGTGCATGCTTAAAACGCGTTTTCGCACAAATGCGTGCGCGGGTGCTAAAAAGAGCAGCATCGGCATGCTTAGCACGTCGTTTGGTAGAAATCCACGTGCGCGTTCTGCCAAAAGCACCATTTGCATGCACATCTTGTGGTTTTGCAGAAAACTTCATCCGCGTCTACCAAAAGATGCATGTGCATGCTTAAAACGCGTTTTCGCACAAATCCGTGCGCGGGTGCTAAAAAGAGCAGCATCGGCATGCTTAGCACGTCGTTTGGTAGAAATCCACGTGCGCGTTCTGCCAAAAGCACCATTTGCATGCTCATCTTGTGGTTTTGCAGAAAACTTCATCCGCGTCTACCAAAAGATGCATGTGCATGCTTAAAACGCGTTTTCGCACAAATCCGTGCGCGGGTGCTAAAAAGAGCAGCATCGGCATGCTTAGCACTTCGTTTGGTAGAAATCCACGTGCGCGTTCTGCCAAAAGCACCATTTGCATGCACATCTTGTGGTTTTGCAGAAAACTTCATCCGCGTCTACCAAAAGATGCATGTGCATGCTTAAAACGCGTTTTCGCACAAATCCGCGCGCGGGTGCTAAAAAGAGCAGCATCGGCATGCTTAGCACGTCGTTTGGTAGAAATCCACGTGCGCGTTCTGCCAAAAGCACCATTTGCATGCACATCTTGTGGTTTTGCAGAAAATTTCATCCGCGTCTACCAAAAGATGCATGTGCATGCTTAAAACGCGTTTTCGCACAAATCCGTGTGCGGGTGCTAAAAGAGCAGCATCGGCATGCTTAGCACGTCGTTTGGTAGAAATCCACGTGCGCGTTCTGCCAAAAGCACCATTTGCACGCACATCTTGTGGTTTTGCAGAAAACTTCATCCGCGTCTACCAAAAGATGCATGTGCATGCTTAAAACGCGTTTTCGCACAAATCCGCGCGCGGGTGCTAAAAAGAGCAGCATCGGCATGCTTAGCACGTCGTTTGGTAGAAATCCACGTGCGCGTTCTGCCAAAAGCACCATTTGCATGCACATCTTGTGGTTTTGCAGAAAATTTCATCCGCGTCTACCAAAAGATGCATGTGCATGCTTAAAACGCGTTTTCGCACAAATCCGTGTGCGGGTGCTAAAAGAGCAGCATCGGCATGCTTAGCACGTCGTTTGGTAGAAATCCACGTGCGCGTTCTGCCAAAAGCACCATTTGCACGCACATCTTGTGGTTTTGCAGAAAACTTCATCCGCGTCTACCAAAAGATGCATGTGCATGCTTAAAACGCGTTTTCGCACAAATGCGTGCGCGGGTGCTAAAAAGAGCAGCATCGGCATGCTTAGCACGTCGTTTGGTAGAAATCCACGTGCGCGTTCTGCCAAAAGCACCATTTGCACGCACATCTTGTGGTTTTGCAGAAAACTTCATCCGCGTCTACCAAAAGATGCATGTGCATGCTTAAAACGCGTTTTCGCACAAATGCGTGCGCGGGTGCTAAAAAGAGTAGCATCGGCATGCTTAGCACGTCGTTTGGTAGAAATCCACGTGCGCGTTCTGCCAAAAGCACCATTTGCATGCACATCTTGTGGTTTTGCAGAAAACTTCATCTGCGTCTACCAAAAGATGCATGTGCATGCTTAAAACGCGTTTTCGCACAAATCCGCGCGCGGGTGCTAAAAAGAGCAGCATCGGCATGCTTAGCACGTCGTTTGGTAGAAATCCACGTGCGCGTTCTGCCAAAAGCACCATTTGCATGCACATCTTGTGGTTTTGCAGAAAACTTCATCCGCGTCTACCAAAAGATGCATGTGCATGCTTAAAACGCGTTTTCGCACAAATCCGTGCGCGGGTGCTAAAAACAGCAGCATCGGCATGCTTAGCACGTCGTTTGGTAGAAATCCACGTGCGCGTTCTGCCAAAAGCACCATTTGCACGCACATCTTGTGGTTTTGCAGAAAACTTCATCCGCGTCTACCAAAAGATGCATGTGCATGCTTAAAACGCGTTTTCGCACAAATGCGTGCGCGGGTGCTAAAAAGAGCAGCATCGGCATGCTTAGCACGTCGTTTGGTAGAAATCCACGTGCGCGTTCTGCCAAAAGCACCATTTGCATGCACATCTTGTGGTTTTGCAGAAAACTTCATCCGCGTCTACCAAAAGATGCATGTGCATGCTTAAAACGCGTTTTCGCACAAATCCGCGCGCGGGTGCTAAAAAGAGCAGCATCGGCATGCTTAGCACGTCGTTTGGTAGAAATCCACGTGCGCGTTCTGCCAAAAGCACCATTTGCATGCACATCTTGTGGTTTTGCAGAAAACTTCATCCGCGTCTACCAAAAGATGCATGTGCATGCTTAAAACGCGTTTTCGCACAAATCCGTGCGCGGGTGCTAAAAAGAGCAGCATCGGCATGCTTAGCACGTCGTTTGGTAGAAATCCACGTGCGCGTTCTGCCAAAAGCACCATTTGCATGCACATCTTGTGGTTTTGCAGAAAACTTCAACCGCGTCTACCAAAAGATGCATGTGCATGCTTAAAACGCGTTTTCGCACAAATCCGTGCGCGGGTGCTAAAAAGAGCAGCATCGGCATGCTTAGCACGTCGTTTGGTAGAAATCCACGTGCGCGTTCTGCCAAAAGCACCATTTGCATGCACATCTTGTGGTTTTGCAGAAAACTTCATCCGCGTCTACCAAAAGATGCATGTGCATGCTTAAAACGCGTTTTCGCACAAATCCGTGCGCGGGTGCTAAAAAGAGCAGCATCGGCATGCTTAGCACTTCGTTTGGTAGAAATCCACGTGCGCGTTCTGCCAAAAGCACCATTTGCACGCACATCTTGTGGTTTTGCAGAAAACTTCATCCGCGTCTACCAAAAGATGCATGTGCATGCTTAAAACGCGTTTTCGCACAAATGCGTGCGCGGGTGCTAAAAAGAGCAGCATCGGCATGCTTAGCACGTCGTTTGGTAGAAATCCACGTGCGCGTTCTGCCAAAAGCACCATTTGCATGCACATCTTGTGGTTTTGCAGAAAATTTCATCCGCGTCTACCAAAAGATGCATGTGCATGCTTAAAACGCGTTTTCGCACAAATCCGTGTGCGGGTGCTAAAAGAGCAGCATCGGCATGCTTAGCACGTCGTTTGGTAGAAATCCACGTGCGCGTTCTGCCAAAAGCACCATTTGCACGCACATCTTGTGGTTTTGCAGAAAACTTCATCCGCGTCTACCAAAAGATGCATGTGCATGCTTAAAACGCGTTTTCGCACAAATCCGCGCGCGGGTGCTAAAAAGAGCAGCATCGGCATGCTTAGCACGTCGTTTGGTAGAAATCCACGTGCGCGTTCTGCCAAAAGCACCATTTGCATGCACATCTTGTGGTTTTGCAGAAAATTTCATCCGCGTCTACCAAAAGATGCATGTGCATGCTTAAAACGCGTTTTCGCACAAATCCGTGTGCGGGTGCTAAAAGAGCAGCATCGGCATGCTTAGCACGTCGTTTGGTAGAAATCCACGTGCGCGTTCTGCCAAAAGCACCATTTGCACGCACATCTTGTGGTTTTGCAGAAAACTTCATCCGCGTCTACCAAAAGATGCATGTGCATGCTTAAAACGCGTTTTCGCACAAATGCGTGCGCGGGTGCTAAAAAGAGCAGCATCGGCATGCTTAGCACGTCGTTTGGTAGAAATCCACGTGCGCGTTCTGCCAAAAGCACCATTTGCACGCACATCTTGTGGTTTTGCAGAAAACTTCATCCGCGTCTACCAAAAGATGCATGTGCATGCTTAAAACGCGTTTTCGCACAAATGCGTGCGCGGGTGCTAAAAAGAGTAGCATCGGCATGCTTAGCACGTCGTTTGGTAGAAATCCACGTGCGCGTTCTGCCAAAAGCACCATTTGCATGCACATCTTGTGGTTTTGCAGAAAACTTCATCTGCGTCTACCAAAAGATGCATGTGCATGCTTAAAACGCGTTTTCGCACAAATCCGCGCGCGGGTGCTAAAAAGAGCAGCATCGGCATGCTTAGCACGTCGTTTGGTAGAAATCCACGTGCGCGTTCTGCCAAAAGCACCATTTGCATGCACATCTTGTGGTTTTGCAGAAAACTTCATCCGCGTCTACCAAAAGATGCATGTGCATGCTTAAAACGCGTTTTCGCACAAATCCGTGCGCGGGTGCTAAAAACAGCAGCATCGGCATGCTTAGCACGTCGTTTGGTAGAAATCCACGTGCGCGTTCTGCCAAAAGCACCATTTGCACGCACATCTTGTGGTTTTGCAGAAAACTTCATCCGCGTCTACCAAAAGATGCATGTGCATGCTTAAAACGCGTTTTCGCACAAATGCGTGCGCGGGTGCTAAAAAGAGCAGCATCGGCATGCTTAGCACGTCGTTTGGTAGAAATCCACGTGCGCGTTCTGCCAAAAGCACCATTTGCATGCACATCTTGTGGTTTTGCAGAAAACTTCATCCGCGTCTACCAAAAGATGCATGTGCATGCTTAAAACGCGTTTTCGCACAAATCCGCGCGCGGGTGCTAAAAAGAGCAGCATCGGCATGCTTAGCACGTCGTTTGGTAGAAATCCACGTGCGCGTTCTGCCAAAAGCACCATTTGCATGCACATCTTGTGGTTTTGCAGAAAACTTCATCCGCGTCTACCAAAAGATGCATGTGCATGCTTAAAACGCGTTTTCGCACAAATCCGTGCGCGGGTGCTAAAAAGAGCAGCATCGGCATGCTTAGCACGTCGTTTGGTAGAAATCCACGTGCGCGTTCTGCCAAAAGCACCATTTGCATGCACATCTTGTGGTTTTGCAGAAAACTTCAACCGCGTCTACCAAAAGATGCATGTGCATGCTTAAAACGCGTTTTCGCACAAATCCGTGCGCGGGTGCTAAAAAGAGCAGCATCGGCATGCTTAGCACGTCGTTTGGTAGAAATCCACGTGCGCGTTCTGCCAAAAGCACCATTTGCATGCACATCTTGTGGTTTTGCAGAAAACTTCATCCGCGTCTACCAAAAGATGCATGTGCATGCTTAAAACGCGTTTTCGCACAAATCCGTGCGCGGGTGCTAAAAAGAGCAGCATCGGCATGCTTAGCACTTCGTTTGGTAGAAATCCACGTGCGCGTTCTGCCAAAAGCACCATTTGCACGCACATCTTGTGGTTTTGCAGAAAACTTCATCCGCGTCTACCAAAAGATGCATGTGCATGCTTAAAACGCGTTTTCGCACAAATGCGTGCGCGGGTGCTAAAAAGAGCAGCATCGGCATGCTTAGCACGTCGTTTGGTAGAAATCCACGTGCGCGTTCAGCCAAAAGCACCATTTGCATGCACATCTTGTGGTTTTGCAGAAAACTTCATCCGCGTCTACCAAAAGATGCATGTGCATGCTTAAAACGCGTTTTCGCACAAATCCGCGCGCGGGTGCTAAAAAGAGCAGCATCGGCATGCTTAGCACGTCGTTTGGTAGAAATCCACGTGCGCGTTCTGCCAAAAGCACCATTTGCATGCACATCTTGTGGTTTTGCAGAAAACTTCATCCGCGTCTACCAAAAGATGCATGTGCATGCTTAAAACGCGTTTTCGCACAAATCCGTGCGCGGGTGCTAAAAAGTGCAGCATCGGCATGCTTAGCACGTCGTTTGGTAGAAATCCACGTGCGCGTTCTGCCAAAAGCACCATTTGCATGCACATCTTGTGGTTTTGCAGAAAACTTCAACCGCGTCTACCAAAAGATGCATGTGCATGCTTAAAACGCGTTTTCGCACAAATCCGTGCGCGGGTGCTAAAAAGAGCAGTACGGCATGCTTAGCACATCGTTTGGTAGAAATCCACGTGCGCGTTCTGCCAAAAGCACCATTTGCATGCACATCTTGTGGTTTTGCAGAAAACTTCATCCGCGTCTACCAAAAGATGCATGTGCATGCTTAAAACGCGTTTTCGCACAAATCCGTGCGCGGGTGCTAAAAAGAGCAGCATCGGCATGCTTAGCACTTCGTTTGGTAGAAATCCACGTGCGCGTTCTGCCAAAAGCACCATTTGCACGCACATCTTGTGGTTTTGCAGAAAACTTCATCCGCGTCTACCAAAAGATGCATGTGCATGCTTAAAACGCGTTTTCGCACAAATGCGTGCGCGGGTGCTAAAAAGAGCAGCATCGGCATGCTTAGCACGTCGTTTGGTAGAAATCCACGTGCGCGTTCAGCCAAAAGCACCATTTGCATGCACATCTTGTGGTTTTGCAGAAAACTTCATCCGCGTCTACCAAAAGATGCATGTGCATGCTTAAAACGCGTTTTCGCACAAATCCGCGCGCGGGTGCTAAAAAGAGCAGCATCGGCATGCTTAGCACGTCGTTTGGTAGAAATCCACGTGCGCGTTCTGCCAAAAGCACCATTTGCATGCACATCTTGTGGTTTTGCAGAAAACTTCATCCGCGTCTACCAAAAGATGCATGTGCATGCTTAAAACGCGTTTTCGCACAAATCCGTGCGCGGGTGCTAAAAAGAGCAGCATCGGCATGCTTAGCACGTCGTTTGGTAGAAATCCACGTGCGCGTTCTGCCAAAAGCACCATTTGCACGCACATCTTGTGGTTTTGCAGAAAACTTCATCCGCGTCTACCAAAAGATGCATGTGCATGCTTAAAACGCGTTTTCGCACAAATGCGTGCGCGGGTGCTAAAAAGAGCAGCATCGGCATGCTTAGCACGTCGTTTGGTAGAAATCCACGTGCGCGTTCTGCCAAAAGCACCATTTGCATGCACATCTTGTGGTTTTGCAGAAAACTTCATCCGCGTCTACCAAAAGATGCATGTGCATGCTTAAAACGCGTTTTCGCACAAATCCGTGCGCGGGTGCTAAAAAGAGCAGCATCGGCATGCTTAGCACGTCGTTTGGTAGAAATCCACGTGCGCGTTCTGCCAAAAGCACCATTTGCATGCACATCTTGTGGTTTTGCAGAAAACTTCATCCGCGTCTACCAAAAGATGCATGTGCATGCTTAAAACGCGTTTTCGCACAAATCCGTGCGCGGGTGCTAAAAAGAGCAGCATCGGCATGCTTAGCACGTCGTTTGGTAGAAATCCACGTGCGCGTTCTGCCAAAAGCACCATTTGCACGCACATCTTGTGGTTTTGCAGAAAACTTCATCCGCGTCTACCAAAAGATGCATGTGCATGCTTAAAACGCGTTTTCGCACAAATGCGTGCGCGGGTGCTAAAAAGAGCAGCATCGGCATGCTTAGCACGTCGTTTGGTAGAAATCCACGTGCGCGTTCTGCCAAAAGCACCATTTGCATGCACATCTTGTGGTTTTGCAGAAAACTTCATCCGCGTCTACCAAAAGATGCATGTGCATGCTTAAAACGCGTTTTCGCACAAATCCGTGCGCGGGTGCTAAAAAGAGCAGCATCGGCATGCTTAGCACGTCGTTTGGTAGAAATCCACGTGCGCGTTCTGCCAAAAGCACCATTTGCATGCTCATCTTGTGGTTTTGCAGAAAACTTCATCCGCGTCTACCAAAAGATGCATGTGCATGCTTAAAACGCGTTTTCGCACAAATCCGTGCGCGGGTGCTAAAAAGAGCAGCATCGGCATGCTTAGCACTTCGTTTGGTAGAAATCCATGTGCGCGTTCTGCCAAAAGCACCATTTGCATGCACATCTTGTGGTTTTGCAGAAAACTTCATCCGCGTCTACCAAAAGATGCATGTGCATGCTTAAAACGGGTTTTCGCACAAATCCGTGCGCGGGTGCTAAAAAGAGCAGCATCGGCATGCTTAGCACGTCGTTTGGTAGAAATCCACGTGCGCGTTCTGCCAAAAGCACCATTTGCACGCACATCTTGTGGTTTTGCAGAAAACTTCATCCGCGTCTACCAAAAGATGCATGTGCATGCTTAAAACGCGTTTTCGCACAAATGCGTGCGCGGGTGCTAAAAAGAGCAGCATCGGCATGCTTAGCACGTCGTTTGGTAGAAATCCACGTGCGCGTTCTGCCAAAAGCACCATTTGCACGCACATCTTGTGGTTTTGCAGAAAACTTCATCCGCGTCTACCAAAAGATGCATGTGCATGCTTAAAACGCGTTTTCGCACAAATGCGTGCGCGGGTGCTAAAAAGAGTAGCATCGGCATGCTTAGCACGTCGTTTGGTAGAAATCCACGTGCGCGTTCTGCCAAAAGCACCATTTGCATGCACATCTTGTGGTTTTGCAGAAAACTTCATCCGCGTCTACCAAAAGATGCATGTGCATGCTTAAAACGCGTTTTCGCACAAATCCGCGCGCGGGTGCTAAAAAGAGCAGCATCGGCATGCTTAGCACGTCGTTTGGTAGAAATCCACGTGCGCGTTCTGCCAAAAGCACCATTTGCATGCACATCTTGTGGTTTTGCAGAAAACTTCATCCGCGTCTACCAAAAGATGCATGTGCATGCTTAAAACGCGTTTTCGCACAAATCCGTGCGCGGGTGCTAAAAAGAGCAGCATCGGCATGCTTAGCACGTCGTTTGGTATAAATCCACGTGCGCGTTCTGCCAAAAGCACCATTTGCATGCACATCTTGTGGTTTTGCAGAAAACTTCATCCGCGTCTACCAAAAGATGCATGTGCATGCTTAAAACGCGTTTTCGCACAAATCCGTGCGCGGGTGCTAAAAAGAGCAGCATCGGCATGCTTAGCACGTCGTTTGGTAGAAATCCACGTGCGCGTTCTGCCAAAAGCACCATTTGCATGCACATCTTGTGGTTTTGCAGAAAACTTCATCCGCGTCTACCAAAAGATGCATGTGCATGCTTAAAACGCGTTTTCGCACAAATCCGCGCGCGGGTGCTAAAAAGAGCAGCATCGGCATGCTTAGCACGTCGTTTGGTAGAAATCCACGTGCGCGTTCTGCCAAAAGCACCATTTGCACGCACATCTTGTGGTTTTGCAGAAAACTTCATCCGCGTCTACCAAAATATGCATGTGCATGCTTAAAACGCGTTTTCGCACAAATGCGTGCGCGGGTGCTAAAAAGAGCAGCATCGGCATGCTTAGCACGTCGTTTGGTAGAAATCCACGTGCGCGTTCTGCCAAAAGCACCATTTGCATGCACATCTTGTGGTTTTGCAGAAAACTTCATCTGCATCTACCAAAAGATGCATGTGCATGCTTAAAACGCGTTTTCGCACAAATCCGCGCGCGGGTGCTAAAAAGAGCAGCATCGGCATGCTTAGCACGTCGTTTGGTAGAAATCCACGTGCGCGTTCTGCCAAAAGCACCATTTGCATGCACATCTTGTGGTTTTGCCGAAAACTTCATCCGCGTCTACCAAAAGATGCATGTGCATGCTTAAAACGCGTTTTCGCAGAAATCCGTGCGCGGGTGCTAAAAAGAGCAGCATCGGCATGCTTAGCACGTCGTTTGGTAGAAATCCACGTGCGCGTTCTGCCAAAAGCACCATTTGCATGCTCATCTTGTGGTTTTGCAGAAAACTTCATCCGCGTCTACCAAAAGATGCATGTGCATGCTTAAAACGCGTTTTCGCACAAATCCGTGCGCGGGTGCTAAAAAGAGCAGCATCGGCATGCTTAGCACTTCGTTTGGTAGAAATCCACGTGCGCGTTCTGCCAAAAGCACCATTTGCATGCACATCTTGTGGTTTTGCAGAAAACTTCATCCGCGTCTACCAAAAGATGCATGTGCATGCTTAAAACGGGTTTTCGCACAAATCCGTGCGCGGGTGCTAAAAAGAGCAGCATCGGCATGCTTAGCACGTCGTTTGGTAGAAATCCACGTGCGCGTTCTGCCAAAAGCACCATTTGCACGCACATCTTGTGGTTTTGCAGAAAACTTCATCCGCGTCTACCAAAAGATGCATGTGCATGCTTAAAACGCGTTTTCGCACAAATGCGTGCGCGGGTGCTAAAAAGAGCAGCATCGGCATGCTTAGCACGTCGTTTGGTAGAAATCCACGTGCGCGTTCTGCCAAAAGCACCATTTGCACGCACATCTTGTGGTTTTGCAGAAAACTTCATCCGCGTCTACCAAAAGATGCATGTGCATGCTTAAAACGCGTTTTCGCACAAATGCGTGCGCGGGTGCTAAAAAGAGTAGCATCGGCATGCTTAGCACGTCGTTTGGTAGAAATCCACGTGCGCGTTCTGCCAAAAGCACCATTTGCATGCACATCTTGTGGTTTTGCAGAAAACTTCATCCGCGTCTACCAAAAGATGCATGTGCATGCTTAAAACGCGTTTTCGCACAAATCCGCGCGCGGGTGCTAAAAAGAGCAGCATCGGCATGCTTAGCACGTCGTTTGGTAGAAATCCACGTGCGCGTTCTGCCAAAAGCACCATTTGCATGCACATCTTGTGGTTTTGCAGAAAACTTCATCCGCGTCTACCAAAAGATGCATGTGCATGCTTAAAACGCGTTTTCGCACAAATCCGTGCGCGGGTGCTAAAAAGAGCAGCATCGGCATGCTTAGCACGTCGTTTGGTATAAATCCACGTGCGCGTTCTGCCAAAAGCACCATTTGCATGCACATCTTGTGGTTTTGCAGAAAACTTCATCCGCGTCTACCAAAAGATGCATGTGCATGCTTAAAACGCGTTTTCGCACAAATCCGTGCGCGGGTGCTAAAAAGAGCAGCATCGGCATGCTTAGCACGTCGTTTGGTAGAAATCCACGTGCGCGTTCTGCCAAAAGCACCATTTGCATGCACATCTTGTGGTTTTGCAGAAAACTTCATCCGCGTCTACCAAAAGATGCATGTGCATGCTTAAAACGCGTTTTCGCACAAATCCGCGCGCGGGTGCTAAAAAGAGCAGCATCGGCATGCTTAGCACGTCGTTTGGTAGAAATCCACGTGCGCGTTCTGCCAAAAGCACCATTTGCATGCACATCTTGTGGTTTTGCAGAAAACTTCATCCGCGTCTACCAAAAGATGCATGTGCATGCTTAAAACGCGTTTTCGCACAAATCCGCGCGCGGGTGCTAAAAAGAGCAGCATCGGTATGCTTAGCACGTCGTTTGGTAGAAATCCACGTGCGCGTTCTGCCAAAAGCACCATTTGCATGCACATCTTGTGGTATTGCAGAAAACTTCATCCGCGTCTACCAAAAGATGCATGTGCATGCTTAAAACGCGTTTTCGCACAAATCCGTGCGCGGGTGCTAAAAAGAGCAGCATCGGCATGCTTAGCACTTCGTTTGGTAGAAATCCACGTGCGCGTTCTGCCAAAAGCACCATTTGCATGCACATCTTGTGGTTTTGCAGAAAACTTCATCCGCGTCTACCAAAAGATGCATGTGCATGCTTAAAACGCGTTTTCGCACAAATCCGCGCGCGGGTGCTAAAAAGAGCAGCATCGGCATGCTTAGCACGTCGTTTGGTAGAAATCCACGTGCGCGTTCTGCCAAAAGCACCATTTGCATGCACATCTTGTGGTTTTGCAGAAAACTTCATCCGCGTCTACCAAAAGATGCATGTGCATGCTTAAAACGCGTTTTCGCACAAATCCGTGCGCGGGTGCTAAAAAGAGCAGCATCGGCATGCTTAGCACGTCGTTTGGTAGAAATCCACGTGCGCGTTCTGCCAAAAGCACCATTTGCACGCACATCTTGTGGTTTTGCAGAAAACTTCATCCGCGTCTACCAAAATATGCATGTGCATGCTTAAAACGCGTTTTCGCACAAATGCGTGCGCGGGTGCTAAAAAGAGCAGCATCGGCATGCTTAGCACGTCGTTTGGTAGAAATCCACGTGCGCGTTCTGCCAAAAGCACCATTTGCATGCACATCTTGGGGTTTTGCAGAAAACTTCATCTGCATCTACCAAAAGATGCATGTGCATGCTTAAAACGCGTTTTCGCACAAATCCGCGCGCGGGTGCTAAAAAGAGCAGCATCGGCATGCTTAGCACGTCGTTTGGTAGAAATCCACGTGCGCGTTCTGCCAAAAGCACCATTTGCATGCACATCTTGTGGTTTTGCAGAAAACTTCATCCGCGTCTACCAAAAGATGCATGTGCATGCTTAAAACGCGTTTTCGCAGAAATCCGTGCGCGGGTGCTAAAAAGAGCAGCATCGGCATGCTTAGCACGTCGTTTGGTAGAAATCCACGTGCGCGTTCTGCCAAAAGCACCATTTGCATGCACATCTTGTGGTTTTGCAGAAAACTTCAACCGCGTCTACCAAAAGATGCATGTGCATGCTTAAAACGCGTTTTCGCACAAATCCGTGCGCGGGTGCTTAAAAGAGCAGCATCGGCATGCTTAGCACGTCGTTTGGTAGAAATCCACGTGCGCGTTCTGCCAAAAGCACCATTTGCACGCACATCTTGTGGTTTTGCAGAAAACTTCATCCGCGTCTACCAAAAGATGCATGTGCATGCTTAAAACGCGTTTTCGCACAAATGCGTGCGCGGGTGCTAAAAAGAGCAGCATCGGCATGCTTAGCACGTCGTTTGGTAGAAATCCACGTGCGCGTTCAGCCAAATGCACCATTTGCATGCACATCTTGTGGTTTTGCAGAAAACTTCATCCGCGTCTACCAAAAGATGCATGTGCATGCTTAAAACGCGTTTTCGCACAAATCCGTGCGCGGGTGCTAAAAAGAGCAGCATCGGCATGCTTAGCACGTCGTTTGGTAGAAATCCACGTGCGCGTTCTGCCAAAAGCACCATTTGCACGCACATCTTGTGGTTTTGCAGAAAACTTCATCCGCGTCTACCAAAAGATGCATGTGCATGCTTAAAACGCGTTTTCGCACAAATGCGTGCGCGGGTGCTAAAAAGAGCAGCATCGGCATGCTTAGCACGTCGTTTGGTAGAAATCCACGTGCGCGTTCTGCCAAAAGCACCATTTGCATGCACATCTTGTGGTTTTGCAGAAAACTTCATCCGCGTCTACCAAAAGATGCATGTGCATGCTTAAAACGCGTTTTCGCACAAATCCGTGCGCGGGTGCTAAAAAGAGCAGCATCGGCATGCTTAGCACGTCGTTTGGTAGAAATCCACGTGCGCGTTCTGCCAAAAGCACCATTTGCATGCTCATCTTGTGGTTTTGCAGAAAACTTCATCCGCGTCTACCAAAAGATGCATGTGCATGCTTAAAACGCGTTTTCGCACAAATCCGTGCGCGGGTGCTAAAAAGAGCAGCATCGGCATGCTTAGCACTTCGTTTGGTAGAAATCCACGTGCGCGTTCTGCCAAAAGCACCATTTGCATGCACATCTTGTGGTTTTGCAGAAAACTTCATCCGCGTCTACCAAAAGATGCATGTGCATGCTTAAAACGCGTTTTCGCACAAATCCGCGCGCGGGTGCTAAAAAGAGCAGCATCGGCATGCTTAGCACGTCGTTTGGTAGAAATCCACGTGCGCGTTCTGCCAAAAGCACCATTTGCATGCACATCTTGTGGTTTTGCAGAAAACTTCATCCGCGTCTACCAAAAGATGCATGTGCATGCTTAAAACGCGTTTTCGCACAAATCCGTGCGCGGGTGCTAAAAAGAGCAGCATCGGCATGCTTAGCACGTCGTTTGGTAGAAATCCACGTGCGCGTTCTGCCAAAAGCACCATTTGCACGCACATCTTGTGGTTTTGCAGAAAACTTCATCCGCGTCTACCAAAAGATGCATGTGCATGCTTAAAACGCGTTTTCGCACAAATCCGTGCGCGGGTGCTAAAAACAGCAGCATCGGCATGCTTAGCACGTCGTTTGGTAGAAATCCACGTGCGCGTTCTGCCAAAAGCACCATTTGCACGCACATCTTGTGGTTTTGCAGAAAACTTCATCCGCGTCTACCAAAAGATGCATGTGCATGCTTAAAACGCGTTTTCGCACAAATCCGCGCGCGGGTGCTAAAAAGAGCAGCATCGGCATGCTTAGCACGTCGTTTGGTAGAAATCCACGTGCGCGTTCTGCCAAAAGCACCATTTGCATGCACATCTTGTGGTTTTGCAGAAAACTTCATCCGCGTCTACCAAAAGATGCATGTGCATGCTTAAAACGCGTTTTCGCACAAATCCGCGCGCGGGTGCTAAAAAGAGCAGCATCGGCATGCTTAGCACGTCGTTTGGTAGAAATCCACGTGCGCGTTCTGCCAAAAGCACCATTTGCATGCACATCTTGTGGTTTTGCAGAAAACTTCATCCGCGTCTACCAAAAGATGCATGTGCATGCTTAAAACGCGTTTTCGCACAAATCCGTGCGCGGGTGCTAAAAAGAGCAGCATCGGCATGCTTAGCACGTCGTTTGGTAGAAATCCACGTGCGCGTTCTGCCAAAAGCACCATTTGCATGCACATCTTGTGGTTTTGCAGAAAACTTCATCCGCGTCTACCAAAAGATGCATGTGCATGCTTAAAACGCGTTTTCGCACAAATCCGCGCGCGGGTGCTAAAAAGAGCAGCATCGGCATGCTTAGCACGTCGTTTGGTAGAAATCCACGTGCGCGTTCTGCCAAAAGCACCATTTGCATGCACATCTTGTGGTTTTGCAGAAAACTTCATCCGCGTCTACCAAAAGATGCATGTGCATGCTTAAAACGCGTTTTCGCACAAATCCGCGCGCGGGTGCTAAAAAGAGCAGCATCGGCATGCTTAGCACGTCGTTTGGTAGAAATCCACGTGCGCGTTCTGCCAAAAGCACCATTTGCATGCACATCTTGTGGTTTTGCAGAAAACTTCAACCGCGTCTACCAAAAGATGCATGTGCATGCTTAAAACGCGTTTTCGCACAAATCCGTGCGCGGGTGCTAAAAAGAGCAGCATCGGCATGCTTAGCACTTCGTTTGGTAGAAATCCACGTGCGCGTTCTGCCAAAAGCACCATTTGCACGCACATCTTGTGGTTTTGCAGAAAACTTCATCCGCGTCTACCAAAAGATGCATGTGCATGCTTAAAACGCGTTTTCGCACAAATGCGTGCGCGGGTGCTAAAAAGAGCAGCATCGGCATGCTTAGCACGTCGTTTGGTAGAAATCCACGTGCGCGTTCAGCCAAAAGCAGCATTTGCATGCACATCTTGTGGTTTTGCAGAAAACTTCATCCGCGTCTACCAAAAGATGCATGTGCATGCTTAAAACGCGTTTTCGCACAAATCCGTGCGCGGGTGCTAAAAAGAGCAGCATCGGCATGCTTAGCACGTCGTTTGGTAGAAATCCACGTGCGCGTTCTGCCAAAAGCACCATTTGCACGCACATCTTGTGGTTTTGCAGAAAACTTCATCCGCGTCTACCAAAAGATGCATGTGCATGCTTAAAACGCGTTTTCGCACAAATCCGTGCGCGGGTGCTAAAAACAGCAGCATCGGCATGCTTAGCACGTCGTTTGGTAGAAATCCACGTGCGCGTTCTGCCAAAAGCACCATTTGCACGCACATCTTGTGGTTTTGCAGAAAACTTCATCCGCGTCTACCAAAAGAAGCATGTGCATGCTTAAAACGCGTTTTCGCACAAATCCGCGCGCGGGTGCTAAAAAGAGCAGCATCGGCATGCTTAGCACGTCGTTTGGTAGAAATCCACGTGCGCGTTCTGCCAAAAGCACCATTTGCATGCACATCTTGTGGTTTTGCAGAAAACTTCATCCGCGTCTACCAAAAGATGCATGTGCATGCTTAAAACGCGTTTTCGCACAAATCCGTGCGCGGGTGCTAAAAAGAGCAGCATCGGCATGCTTAGCACGTCGTTTGGTAGAAATCCACGTGCGCGTTCTGCCAAAAGCACCATTTGCATGCACATCTTGTGGTTTTGCAGAAAACTTCATCCGCGTCTACCAAAAGATGCATGTGCATGCTTAAAACGCGTTTTCGCACAAATCCGTGCGCGGGTGCTAAAAAGAGCAGCATCGGCATGCTTAGCACGTCGTTTGGTAGAAATCCACGTGCGCGTTCTGCCAAAAGCACCATTTGCATGCACATCTTGTGGTTTTGCAGAAAACTTCATCCGCGTCTACCAAAAGATGCATGTGCATGCTTAAAACGCGTTTTCGCACAAATCCGTGCGCGGGTGCTAAAAAGAGCAGCATCGGCATGCTTAGCACGTCGTTTGGTAGAAATCCACGTGCGCGTTCTGCCAAAAGCACCATTTGCATGCACATCTTGTGGTTTTGCAGAAAACTTCATCCGCGTCTACCAAAAGATGCATGTGCATGCTTAAAACGCGTTTTCGCACAAATCCGCGCGCGGGTGCTAAAAAGAGCAGCATCGGCATGCTTAGCACGTCGTTTGGTAGAAATCCACGTGCGCGTTCTGCCAAAAGCACCATTTGCATGCACATCTTGTGGTTTTGCAGAAAACTTCATCCGCGTCTACCAAAAGATGCATGTGCATGCTTAAAACGCGTTTTCGCACAAATCCGCGCGCGGGTGCTAAAAAGAGCAGCATCGGCATGCTTAGCACGTCGTTTGGTAGAAATCCACGTGCGCGTTCTGCCAAAAGCACCATTTGCATGCACATCTTGTGGTTTTGCAGAAAACTTCAACCGCGTCTACCAAAAGATGCATGTGCATGCTTAAAACGCGTTTTCGCACAAATCCGTGCGCGGGTGCTAAAAAGAGCAGCATCGGCATGCTTAGCACGTCGTTTGGTAGAAATCCACGTGCGCGTTCTGCCAAAAGCACCATTTGCATGCACATCTTGTGGTTTTGCAGAAAACTTCATCCGCGTCTACCAAAAGATGCATGTGCATGCTTAAAACGCGTTTTCGCACAAATCCGTGCGCGGGTGCTAAAAAGAGCAGCATCGGCATGCTTAGCACTTCGTTTGGTAGAAATCCACGTGCGCGTTCTGCCAAAAGCACCATTTGCACGCACATCTTGTGGTTTTGCAGAAAACTTCATCCGCGTCTACCAAAAGATGCATGTGCATGCTTAAAACGCGTTTTCGCACAAATGCGTGCGCGGGTGCTAAAAAGAGCAGCATCGGCATGCTTAGCACGTCGTTTGGTAGAAATCCACGTGCGCGTTCAGCCAAAAGCAGCATTTGCATGCACATCTTGTGGTTTTGCAGAAAACTTCATCCGCGTCTACCAAAAGATGCATGTGCATGCTTAAAACGCGTTTTCGCACAAATCCGTGCGCGGGTGCTAAAAAGAGCAGCATCGGCATGCTTAGCACGTCGTTTGGTAGAAATCCACGTGCGCGTTCTGCCAAAAGCACCATTTGCACGCACATCTTGTGGTTTTGCAGAAAACTTCATCCGCGTCTACCAAAAGATGCATGTGCATGCTTAAAACGCGTTTTCGCACAAATCCGTGCGCGGGTGCTAAAAACAGCAGCATCGGCATGCTTAGCACGTCGTTTGGTAGAAATCCACGTGCGCGTTCTGCCAAAAGCATCATTTGCACGCACATCTTGTGGTTTTGCAGAAAACTTCATCCGCGTCTACCAAAAGATGCATGTGCATGCTTAAAACGCGTTTTCGCACAAATCCGCGCGCGGGTGCTAAAAAGAGCAGCATCGGCATGCTTAGCACGTCGTTTGGTAGAAATCCACGTGCGCGTTCTGCCAAAAGCACCATTTGCATGCACATCTTGTGGTTTTGCAGAAAACTTCATCCGCGTCTACCAAAAGATGCATGTGCATGCTTAAAACGCGTTTTCGCACAAATCCGCGCGCGGGTGCTAAAAAGAGCAGCATCGGCATGCTTAGCACGTCGTTTGGTAGAAATCCACGTGCGCGTTCTGCCAAAAGCACCATTTGCATGCACATCTTGTGGTTTTGCAGAAAACTTCATCCGCGTCTACCAAAAGATGCATGTGCATGCTTAAAACGCGTTTTCGCACAAATCCGTGCGCGGGTGCTAAAAAGAGCAGCATCGGCATGCTTAGCACGTCGTTTGGTAGAAATCCACGTGCGCGTTCTGCCAAAAGCACCATTTGCATGCACATCTTGTGGTTTTGCAGAAAACTTCATCCGCGTCTACCAAAAGATGCATGTGCATGCTTAAAACGCGTTTTCGCACAAATCCGCGCGCGGGTGCTAAAAAGAGCAGCATCGGCATGCTTAGCACGTCGTTTGGTAGAAATCCACGTGCGCGTTCTGCCAAAAGCACCATTTGCATGCACATCTTGTGGTTTTGCAGAAAACTTCATCCGCGTCTACCAAAAGATGCATGTGCATGCTTAAAACGCGTTTTCGCACAAATCCGCGCGCGGGTGCTAAAAAGAGCAGCATCGGCATGCTTAGCACGTCGTTTGGTAGAAATCCACGTGCGCGTTCTGCCAAAAGCACCATTTGCATGCACATCTTGTGGTTTTGCAGAAAACTTCAACCGCGTCTACCAAAAGATGCATGTGCATGCTTAAAACGCGTTTTCGCACAAATCCGTGCGCGGGTGCTAAAAAGAGCAGCATCGGCATGCTTAGCACGTCGTTTGGTAGAAATCCACGTGCGCGTTCTGCCAAAAGCACCATTTGCATGCACATCTTGTGGTTTTGCAGAAAACTTCATCCGCGTCTACCAAAAGATGCATGTGCATGCTTAAAACGCGTTTTCGCACAAATCCGTGCGCGGGTGCTAAAAAGAGCAGCATCGGCATGCTTAGCACTTCGTTTGGTAGAAATCCACGTGCGCGTTCTGCCAAAAGCACCATTTGCACGCACATCTTGTGGTTTTGCAGAAAACTTCATCCGCGTCTACCAAAAGATGCATGTGCATGCTTAAAACGCGTTTTCGCACAAATGCGTGCGCGGGTGCTAAAAAGAGCAGCATCGGCATGCTTAGCACGTCGTTTGGTAGAAATCCACGTGCGCGTTCAGCCAAAAGCAGCATTTGCATGCACATCTTGTGGTTTTGCAGAAAACTTCATCCGCGTCTACCAAAAGATGCATGTGCATGCTTAAAACGCGTTTTCGCACAAATCCGCGCGCGGGTGCTAAAAAGAGCAGCATCGGCATGCTTAGCACGTCGTTTGGTAGAAATCCACGTGCGCGTTCTGCCAAAAGCACCATTTGCATGCACATCTTGTGGTTTTGCAGAAAACTTCATCCGCGTCTACCAAAAGATGCATGTGCATGCTTAAAACGCGTTTTCGCACAAATCCGTGCGCGGGTGCTAAAAAGAGCAGCATCGGCATGCTTAGCACGTCGTTTGGTAGAAATCCACGTGCGCGTTCTGCCAAAAGCACCATTTGCATGCACATCTTGTGGTTTTGCAGAAAACTTCATCCGCGTCTACCAAAAGATGCATGTGCATGCTTAAAACGCGTTTTCGCACAAATCCGCGCGCGGGTGCTAAAAAGAGCAGCATCGGCATGCTTAGCACGTCGTTTGGTAGAAATTCACGTGCGCGTTCTGCCAAAAGCACCATTTGCATGCACATCTTGTGGTTTTGCAGAAAACTTCATCCGCGTCTACCAAAAGATGCATGTGCATGCTTAAAACGCGTTTTCGCACAAATCCGCGCGCGGGTGCTAAAAAGAGCAGCATCGGCATGCTTAGCACGTCGTTTGGTAGAAATCCACGTGCGCGTTCTGCCAAAAGCACCATTTGCATGCACATCTTGTGGTTTTGCAGAAAACTTCAACCGCGTCTACCAAAAGATGCATGTGCATGCTTAAAACGCGTTTTCGCACAAATCCGTGCGCGGGTGCTAAAAAGAGCAGCATCGGCATGCTTAGCACGTCGTTTGGTAGAAATCCACGTGCGCGTTCTGCCAAAAGCACCATTTGCATGCACATCTTGTGGTTTTGCAGAAAACTTCATCCGCGTCTACCAAAAGATGCATGTGCATGCTTAAAACGCGTTTTCGCACAAATCCGTGCGCGGGTGCTAAAAAGAGCAGCATCGGCATGCTTAGCACTTCGTTTGGTAGAAATCCACGTGCGCGTTCTGCCAAAAGCACCATTTGCACGCACATCTTGTGGTTTTGCAGAAAACTTCATCCGCGTCTACCAAAAGATGCATGTGCATGCTTAAAACGCGTTTTCGCACAAATGCGTGCGCGGGTGCTAAAAAGAGCAGCATCGGCATGCTTAGCACGTCGTTTGGTAGAAATCCACGTGCGCGTTCAGCCAAAAGCAGCATTTGCATGCACATCTTGTGGTTTTGCAGAAAACTTCATCCGCGTCTACCAAAAGATGCATGTGCATGCTTAAAACGCGTTTTCGCACAAATCCGCGCGCGGGTGCTAAAAAGAGCAGCATCGGCATGCTTAGCACGTCGTTTGGTAGAAATCCACGTGCGCGTTCTGCCAAAAGCACCATTTGCATGCACATCTTGTGGTTTTGCAGAAAACTTCATCCGCGTCTACCAAAAGATGCATGTGCATGCTTAAAACGCGTTTTCGCACAAATCCGTGCGCGGGTGCTAAAAAGAGCAGCATCGGCATGCTTAGCACGTCGTTTGGTAGAAATCCACGTGCGCGTTCTGCCAAAAGCACCATTTGCATGCACATCTTGTGGTTTTGCAGAAAACTTCAAACGCGTCTACCAAAAGATGCATGTGCATGCTTAAAACGCGTTTTCGCACAAATCCGTGCGCGGGTGCTAAAAAGAGCAGTACGGCATGCTTAGCACGTCGTTTGGTAGAAATCCACGTGCGCGTTCTGCCAAAAGCACCATTTGCATGCACATCTTGTGGTTTTGCAGAAAACTTCATCCGCGTCTACCAAAAGATGCATGTGCATGCTTAAAACGCGTTTTCGCACAAATCCGTGCGCGGGTGCTAAAAAGAGCAGCATCGGCATGCTTAGCACTTCGTTTGGTAGAAATCCACGTGCGCGTTCTGCCAAAAGCACCATTTGCACGCACATCTTGTGGTTTTGCAGAAAACTTCATCCGCGTCTACCAAAAGATGCATGTGCATGCTTAAAACGCGTTTTCGCACAAATGCGTGCGCGGGTGCTAAAAAGAGCAGCATCGGCATGCTTAGCACGTCGTTTGGTAGAAATCCACGTGCGCGTTCAGCCAAAAGCACCATTTGCATGCACATCTTGTGGTTTTGCAGAAAACTTCATCCGCGTCTACCAAAAGATGCATGTGCATGCTTAAAACGCGTTTTCGCACAAATCCGCGCGCGGGTGCTAAAAAGAGCAGCATCGGCATGCTTAGCACGTCGTTTGGTAGAAATCCACGTGCGCGTTCTGCCAAAAGCACCATTTGCATGCACATCTTGTGGTTTTGCAGAAAACTTCATCCGCGTCTACCAAAAGATGCATGTGCATGCTTAAAACGCGTTTTCGCACAAATCCGCGCGCGGGTGCTAAAAAGACAGCATCGGCATGCTTAGCACGTCGTTTGGTAGAAATCCACGTGCGCGTTCTGCCAAAAGCACCATTTGCATGCACATCTTGTGGTTTTGCAGAAAACTTCATCCGCGTCTACCAAAAGATGCATGTGCATGCTTAAAACGCGTTTTCGCACAAATCCGTGCGCGGGTGCTAAAAAGAGCAGCATCGGCATGCTTAGCACGTCGTTTGGTAGAAATCCACGTGCGCGTTCTGCCAAAAGCACCATTTGCACGCACATCTTGTGGTTTTGCAGAAAACTTCATCCGCGTCTACCAAAAGATGCATGTGCATGCTTAAAACGCGTTTTCGCACAAATGCGTGCGCGGGTGCTAAAAAGAGCAGCATCGGCATGCTTAGCACGTCGTTTGGTAGAAATCCACGTGCGCGTTCTGCCAAAAGCACCATTTGCATGCACATCTTGTGGTTTTGCAGAAAACTTCATCTGCATCTACCAAAAGATGCATGTGCATGCTTAAAACGCGTTTTCGCACAAATCCGCGCGCGGGTGCTAAAAAGAGCAGCATCGGCATGCTTAGCACGTCGTTTGGTAGAAATCCACGTGCGCGTTCTGCCAAAAGCACCATTTGCATGCACATCTTGTGGTTTTGCAGAAAACTTCATCCGCGTCTACCAAAAGATGCATGTGCATGCTTAAAACGCGTTTTCGCAGAAATCCGTGCGCGGGTGCTAAAAAGAGCAGCATCGGCATGCTTAGCACGTCGTTTGGTAGAAATCCACGTGCGCGTTCTGCCAAAAGCACCATTTGCATGCACATCTTGTGGTTTTGCAGAAAACTTCAACCGCGTCTACCAAAAGATGCATGTGCATGCTTAAAACGCGTTTTCGCACAAATCCGTGCGCGGGTGCTAAAAAGAGCAGCATCGGCATGCTTAGCACGTCGTTTGGTAGAAATCCACGTGCGCGTTCTGCCAAAAGCACCATTTGCATGCACATCTTGTGGTTTTGCAGAAAACTTCATCCGCGTCTACCAAAAGATGCATGTGCATGCTTAAAACGCGTTTTCGCACAAATCCGTGCGCGGGTGCTAAAAAGAGCAGCATCGGCATGCTTAGCACTTCGTTTGGTAGAAATCCACGTGCGCGTTCTGCCAAAAGCACCATTTGCACGCACATCTTGTGGTTTTGCAGAAAACTTCATCCGCGTCTACCAAAAGATGCATGTGCATGCTTAAAACGCGTTTTCGCACAAATGCGTGCGCGGGTGCTAAAAAGAGCAGCATCGGCATGCTTAGCACGTCGTTTGGTAGAAATCCACGTGCGCGTTCAGCCAAAAGCACCATTTGCATGCACATCTTGTGGTTTTGCAGAAAACTTCATCCGCGTCTACCAAAAGATGCATGTGCATGCTTAAAACGCGTTTTCGCACAAATCCGTGCGCGGGTGCTAAAAAGAGCAGCATCGGCATGCTTAGCACGTCGTTTGGTAGAAATCCACGTGCGCGTTCTGCCAAAAGCACCATTTGCACGCACATCTTGTGGTTTTGCAGAAAACTTCATCCGCGTCTACCAAAAGATGCATGTGCATGCTTAAAACGCGTTTTCGCACAAATGCGTGCGCGGGTGCTAAAAAGAGCAGCATCGGCATGCTTAGCACGTCGTTTGGTAGAAATCCACGTGCGCGTTCTGCCAAAAGCACCATTTGCATGCACATCTTGTGGTTTTGCAGAAAACTTCATCCGCGTCTACCAAAAGATGCATGTGCATGCTTAAAACGCGTTTTCGCACAAATCCGTGCGCGGGTGCTAAAAAGAGCAGCATCGGCATGCTTAGCACGTCGTTTGGTAGAAATCCACGTGCGCGTTCTGCCAAAAGCACCATTTGCATGCTCATCTTGTGGTTTTGCAGAAAACTTCATCCGCGTCTACCAAAAGATGCATGTGCATGCTTAAAACGCGTTTTCGCACAAATCCGTGCGCGGGTGCTAAAAAGAGCAGCATCGGCATGCTTAGCACTTCGTTTGGTAGAAATCCACGTGCGCGTTCTGCCAAAAGCACCATTTGCATGCACATCTTGTGGTTTTGCAGAAAACTTCATCCGCGTCTACCAAAAGATGCATGTGCATGCTTAAAACGCGTTTTCGCACAAATCCGCGCGCGGGTGCTAAAAAGAGCAGCATCGGCATGCTTAGCACGTCGTTTGGTAGAAATCCACGTGCGCGTTCTGCCAAAAGCACCATTTGCATGCACATCTTGTGGTTTTGCAGAAAACTTCATCCGCGTCTACCAAAAGATGCATGTGCATGCTTAAAACGCGTTTTCGCACAAATCCGTGCGCGGGTGCTAAAAAGAGCAGCATCGGCATGCTTAGCACGTCGTTTGGTAGAAATCCACGTGCGCGTTCTGCCAAAAGCACCATTTGCACGCACATCTTCTGGTTTTGCAGAAAACTTCATCCGCGTCTACCAAAAGATGCATGTGCATGCTTAAAACGCGTTTTCGCACAAATGCGTGCGCGGGTGCTAAAAAGAGCAGCATCGGCATGCTTAGCACGTCGTTTGGTAGAAATCCACGTGCGCGTTCTGCCAAAAGCACCATTTGCACGCACATCTTGTGGTTTTGCAGAAAACTTCATCCGCGTCTACCAAAAGATGCATGTGCATGCTTAAAACGCGTTTTCGCACAAATGCGTGCGCGGGTGCTAAAAAGAGTAGCATCGGCATGCTTAGCACGTCGTTTGGTAGAAATCCACGTGCGCGTTCTGCCAAAAGCACCATTTGCATGCACATCTTGTGGTTTTGCAGAAAACTTCATCCGCGTCTACCAAAAGATGCATGTGCATGCTTAAAACGCGTTTTCGCACAAATCCGCGCGCGGGTGCTAAAAAGAGCAGCATCGGCATGCTTAGCACGTCGTTTGGTAGAAATCCACGTGCGCGTTCTGCCAAAAGCACCATTTGCATGCACATCTTGTGGTTTTGCAGAAAACTTCATCCGCGTCTACCAAAAGATGCATGTGCATGCTTAAAACGCGTTTTCGCACAAATCCGTGCGCGGGTGCTAAAAACAGCAGCATCGGCATGCTTAGCACGTCGTTTGGTAGAAATCCACGTGCGCGTTCTGCCAAAAGCACCATTTGCACGCACAACTTGTGGTTTTGCAGAAAACTTCATCCGCGTCTACCAAAAGATGCATGTGCATGCTTAAAACGCGTTTTCGCACAAATGCGTGCGCGGGTGCTAAAAAGAGCAGCATCGGCATGCTTAGCACGTCGTTTGGTAGAAATCCACGTGCGCGTTCTGCCAAAAGCACCATTTGCATGCACATCTTGTGGTTTTGCAGAAAACTTCATCCGCGTCTACCAAAAGATGCATGTGCATGCTTAAAACGCGTTTTCGCACAAATCCGCGCGCGGGTGCTAAAAAGAGCAGCATCGGCATGCTTAGCACGTCGTTTGGTAGAAATCCACGTGCGCGTTCTGCCAAAAGCACCACATGCATGCACATCTTGTGGTTTTGCAGAAAACTTCATCCGCGTCTACCAAAAGATGCATGTGCATGCTTAAAACGCGTTTTCGCACAAATCCGTGCGCGGGTGCTAAAAAGAGCAGCATCGGCATGCTTAGCACGTCGTTTGGTAGAAATCCACGTGCGCGTTCTGCCAAAAGCACCATTTGCATGCACATCTTGTGGTTTTGCAGAAAACTTCAACCGCGTCTACCAAAAGATGCATGTGCATGCTTAAAAACGCGTTTTCGCACAAATCCGTGCGCGGGTGCTAAAAAGAGCAGCATCGGCATGCTTAGCACGTCGTTTGGTAGAAATCCACGTGCGCGTTCTGCCAAAAGCACCATTTGCATGCACATCTTGTGGTTTTGCAGAAAACTTCATCCGCGTCTACCAAAAGATGCATGTGCATGCTTAAAACGCGTTTTCGCACAAATCCGTGCGCGGGTGCTAAAAAGAGCAGCATCGGCATGCTTAGCACTTCGTTTGGTAGAAATCCACGTGCGCGTTCTGCCAAAAGCACCATTTGCATGCACATCTTGTGGTTTTGCAGAAAACTTCATCCGCGTCTACCAAAAGATGCATGTGCATGCTTAAAACGCGTTTTCGCACAAATCCGCGCGCGGGTGCTAAAAAGAGCAGCATCGGCATGCTTAGCACGTCGTTTGGTAGAAATCCACGTGCGCGTTCTGCCAAAAGCACCATTTGCATGCACATCTTGTGGTTTTGCAGAAAACTTCATCCGCGTCTACCAAAAGATGCATGTGCATGCTTAAAACGCGTTTTCGCACAAATCCGTGCGCGGGTGCTAAAAAGAGCAGCATCGGCATGCTTAGCACGTCGTTTGGTAGAAATCCACGTGCGCGTTCTGCCAAAAGCACCATTTGCACGCACATCTTCTGGTTTTGCAGAAAACTTCATCCGCGTCTACCAAAAGATGCATGTGCATGCTTAAAACGCGTTTTCGCACAAATGCGTGCGCGGGTGCTAAAAAGAGCAGCATCGGCATGCTTAGCACGTCGTTTGGTAGAAATCCACGTGCGCGTTCTGCCAAAAGCACCATTTGCACGCACATCTTGTGGTTTTGCAGAAAACTTCATCCGCGTCTACCAAAAGATGCATGTGCATGCTTAAAACGCGTTTTCGCACAAATGCGTGCGCGGGTGCTAAAAAGAGTAGCATCGGCATGCTTAGCACGTCGTTTGGTAGAAATCCACGTGCGCGTTCTGCCAAAAGCACCATTTGCATGCACATCTTGTGGTTTTGCAGAAAACTTCATCCGCGTCTACCAAAAGATGCATGTGCATGCTTAAAACGCGTTTTCGCACAAATCCGCGCGCGGGTGCTAAAAAGAGCAGCATCGGCATGCTTAGCACGTCGTTTGGTAGAAATCCACGTGCGCGTTCTGCCAAAAGCACCATTTGCATGCACATCTTGTGGTTTTGCAGAAAACTTCATCCGCGTCTACCAAAAGATGCATGTGCATGCTTAAAACGCGTTTTCGCACAAATCCGTGCGCAGGTGCTAAAAACAGCAGCATCGGCATGCTTAGCACGTCGTTTGGTAGAAATCCACGTGCGCGTTCTGCCAAAAGCACCATTTGCACGCACATCTTGTGGTTTTGCAGAAAACTTCATCCGCGTCTACCAAAAGATGCATGTGCATGCTTAAAACGCGTTTTCGCACAAATGCGTGCGCGGGTGCTAAAAAGAGCAGCATCGGCATGCTTAGCACGTCGTCTGGTAGAAATCCACGTGCGCGTTCTCCAAAAAGCACCATTTGCATGCACATCTTGTGGTTTTGCAGAAAACTTCATCCGCGTCTACCAAAAGATGCATGTGCATGCTTAAAACGCGTTTTCGCACAAATCCGCGCGCGGGTGCTAAAAAGAGCAGCATCGGCATGCTTAGCACGTCGTTTGGTAGAAATCCACGTGCGCGTTCTGCCAAAAGCACCACATGCATGCACATCTTGTGGTTTTGCAGAAAACTTCATCCGCGTCTACCAAAAGATGCATGTGCATGCTTAAAACGCGTTTTCGCACAAATCCGTGCGCGGGTGCTAAAAAGAGCAGCATCGGCATGCTTAGCACGTCGTTTGGTAGAAATCCACGTGCGCGTTCTGCCAAAAGCACCATTTGCATGCACATCTTGTGGTTTTGCAGAAAACTTCAACCGCGTCTACCAAAAGATGCATGTGCATGCTTAAAACGCGTTTTCGCACAAATCCGTGCGCGGGTGCTAAAAAGAGCAGCATCGGCATGCTTAGCACGTCGTTTGGTAGAAATCCACGTGCGCGTTCTGCCAAAAGCACCATTTGCATGCTCATCTTGTGGTTTTGCAGAAAACTTCATCCGCGTCTACCAAAAGATGCATGTGCATGCTTAAAACGCGTTTTCGCACAAATCCGTGCGCGGGTGCTAAAAAGAGCAGCATCGGCATGCTTAGCACTTCGTTTGGTAGAAATCCACGTGCGCGTTCTGCCAAAAGCACCATTTGCATGCACATCTTGTGGTTTTGCAGAAAACTTCATCCGCGTCTACCAAAAGATGCATGTGCATGCTTAAAACGCGTTTTCGCACAAATCCGCGCGCGGGTGCTAAAAAGAGCAGCATCGGCATGCTTAGCACGTCGTTTGGTAGAAATCCACGTGCGCGTTCTGCCAAAAGCACCATTTGCATGCACATCTTGTGGTTTTGCAGAAAACTTCATCCGCGTCTACCAAAAGATGCATGTGCATGCTTAAAACGCGTTTTCGCACAAATCCGTGCGCGGGTGCTAAAAGAGCAGCATCGGCATGCTTAGCACGTCGTTTGGTAGAAATCCACGTGCGCGTTCTGCCAAAAGCACCATTTGCACGCACATCTTGTGGTTTTGCAGAAAACTTCATCCGCGTCTACCAAAAGATGCATGTGCATGCTTAAAACGCGTTTTCGCACAAATGCGTGCGCGGGTGCTAAAAAGAGCAGCATCGGCATGCTTAGCACGTCGTTTGGTAGAAATCCACGTGCGCGTTCTGCCAAAAGCACCATTTGCACGCACATCTTGTGGTTTTGCAGAAAACTTCATCCGCGTCTACCAAACGATGCATGTGCATGCTTAAAACGCGTTTTCGCACAAATGCGTGCGCGGGTGCTAAAAAGAGTAGCATCGGCATGCTTAGCACGTCGTTTGGTAGAAATCCACGTGCGCGTTCTGCCAAAAGCACCATTTGCATGCACATCTTGTGGTTTTGCAGAAAACTTCATCCGCGTCTACCAAAAGATGCATGTGCATGCTTAAAACGCGTTTTCGCACAAATCCGCGCGCGGGTGCTAAAAAGAGCAGCATCGGCATGCTTAGCACGTCGTTTGGTAGAAATCCACGTGCGCGTTCTGCCAAAAGCACCATTTGCATGCACATCTTGTGGTTTTGCAGAAAACTTCATCCGCGTCTACCAAAAGATGCATGTGCATGCTTAAAACGCGTTTTCGCACAAATCCGTGCGCGGGTGCTAAAAACAGCAGCATCGGCATGCTTAGCACGTCGTTTGGTAGAAATCCACGTGCGCGTTCTGCCAAAAGCACCATTTGCACGCACATCTTGTGGTTTTGCAGAAAACTTCATCCGCGTCTACCAAAAGATGCATGTGCATGCTTAAAACGCGTTTTCGCACAAATGCGTGCGCGGGTGCTAAAAAGAGCAGCATCGGCATGCTTAGCACGTCGTTTGGTAGAAATCCACGTGCGCGTTCTGCCAAAAGCACCATTTGCATGCACATCTTGTGGTTTTGCAGAAAACTTCATCCGCGTCTACCAAAAGATGCATGTGCATGCTTAAAACGCGTTTTCGCACAAATCCGCGCGCGGGTGCTAAAAAGAGCAGCATCGGCATGCTTAGCACGTCGTTTGGTAGAAATCCACGTGCGCGTTCTGCCAAAAGCACCATTTGCATGCACATCTTGTGGTTTTGCAGAAAACTTCATCCGCGTCTACCAAAAGACGCATGTGCATGCTTAAAACGCGTTTTCGCACAAATCCGTGCGCGGGTGCTAAAAAGAGCAGCATCGGCATGCTTAGCACGTCGTTTGGTAGAAATCCACGTGCGCGTTCTGCCAAAAGCACCATTTGCATGCACATCTTGTGGTTTTGCAGAAAACTTCAACCGCGTCTACCAAAAGATGCATGTGCATGCTTAAAACGCGTTTTCGCACAAATCCGTGCGCGGGTGCTAAAAAGAGCAGCATCGGCATGCTTAGCACGTCGTTTGGTAGACATCCACGTGCGCGTTCTGCCAAAAGCACCATTTGCATGCACATCTTGTGGTTTTGCAGAAAACTTCATCCGCGTCTACCAAAAGATGCATGTGCATGCTTAAAACGCGTTTTCGCACAAATCCGTGCGCGGGTGCTAAAAAGAGCAGCATCGGCATGCTTAGCACTTCGTTTGGTAGAAATCCACGTGCGCGTTCTGCCAAAAGCACCATTTGCACGCACATCTTGTGGTTTTGCAGAAAACTTCATCCGCGTCTACCAAAAGATGCATGTGCATGCTTAAAACGCGTTTTCGCACAAATGCGTGCGCGGGTGCTAAAAAGAGCAGCATCGGCATGCTTAGCACGTCGTTTGGTAGAAATCCACGTGCGCGTTCAGCCAAAAGCACCATTTGCATGCACATCTTGTGGTTTTGCAGAAAACTTCATCCGCGTCTACCAAAAGATGCATGTGCATGCTTAAAACGCGTTTTCGCACAAATCCGCGCGCGGGTGCTAAAAAGAGCAGCATCGGCATGCTTAGCACGTCGTTTGGTAGAAATCCACGTGCGCGTTCTGCCAAAAGCACCATTTGCATGCACATCTTGTGGTTTTGCAGAAAACTTCAACCGCGTCTACCAAAAGATGCATGTGCATGCTTAAAACGCGTTTTCGCACAAATCCGTGCGCGGGTGCTAAAAAGAGCAGCATCGGCATGCTTAGCACGTCGTTTGGTAGAAATCCACGTGCGCGTTCTGCCAAAAGCACCATTTGCATGCACATCTTGTGGTTTTGCAGAAAACTTCATCCGCGTCTACCAAAAGATGCATGTGCATGCTTAAAACGCGTTTTCGCACAAATCCGTGCGCGGGTGCTAAAAAGAGCAGCATCGGCATGCTTAGCACTTCGTTTGGTAGAAATCCACGTGCGCGTTCTGCCAAAAGCACCACTTGCACGCACATCTTGTGGTTTTGCAGAAAACTTCATCCGCGTCTACCAAAAGATGCATGTGCATGCTTAAAACGCGTTTTCGCACAAATGCGTGCGCGGGTGCTAAAAAGAGCAGCATCGGCATGCTTAGCACGTCGTTTGGTAGAAATCCACGTGCGCGTTCAGCCAAAAGCACCATTTGCATGCACATCTTGTGGTTTTGCAGAAAACTTCATCCGCGTCTACCAAAAGATGCATGTGCATGCTTAAAACGCGTTTTCGCACAAATCCGCGCGCGGGTGCTAAAAAGAGCAGCATCGGCATGCTTAGCACGTCGTTTGGTAGAAATCCACGTGCGCGTTCTGCCAAAAGCACCATTTGCATGCACATCTTGTGGTTTTGCAGAAAACTTCATCCGCGTCTACCAAAAGATGCATGTGCATGCTTAAAACGCGTTTTCGCACAAATCCGTGCGCGGGTGCTAAAAAGAGCAGCATCGGCATGCTTAGCACGTCGTTTGGTAGAAATCCACGTGCGCGTTCTGCCAAAAGCACCATTTGCACGCACATCTTGTGGTTTTGCAGAAAACTTCATCCGCGTCTACCAAAAGATGCATGTGCATGCTTAAAACGCGTTTTCGCACAAATGCGTGCGCGGGTGCTAAAAAGAGCAGCATCGGCATGCTTAGCACGTCGTTTGGTAGAAATCCACGTGCGCGTTCTGCCAAAAGCACCATTTGCATGCACATCTTGTGGTTTTGCAGAAAACTTCATCCGCGTCTACCAAAAGATGCATGTGCATGCTTAAAACGCGTTTTCGCACAAATCCGTGCGCGGGTGCTAAAAAGAGCAGCATCGGCATGCTTAGCACGTCGTTTGGTAGAAATTCACGTGCGCGTTCTGCCAAAAGCACCATTTGCATGCACATCTTGTGGTTTTGCAGAAAACTTCATCCGCGTCTACCAAAAGATGCATGTGCATGCTTAAAACGCGTTTTCGCACAAATCCGTGCGCGGGTGCTAAAAAGAGCAGCATCGGCATGCTTAGCACGTCGTTTGGTAGAAATCCACGTGCGCGTTCTGCCAAAAGCACCATTTGCACGCACATCTTGTGGTTTTGCAGAAAACTTCATCCGCGTCTACCAAAAGATGCATGTGCATGCTTAAAACGCGTTTTCGCACAAATGCGTGCGCGGGTGCTAAAAAGAGCAGCATCGGCATGCTTAGCACGTCGTTTGGTAGAAATCCACGTGCGCGTTCTGCCAAAAGCACCATTTGCATGCACATCTTGTGGTTTTGCAGAAAACTTCATCCGCGTCTACCAAAAGATGCATGTGCATGCTTAAAACGCGTTTTCGCACAAATCCGTGCGCGGGTGCTAAAAAGAGCAGCATCGGCATGCTTAGCACGTCGTTTGGTAGAAATCCACGTGCGCGTTCTGCCAAAAGCACCATTTGCATGCTCATCTTGTGGTTTTGCAGAAAACTTCATCCGCGTCTACCAAAAGATGCATGTGCATGCTTAAAACGCGTTTTCGCACAAATCCGTGCGCGGGTGCTAAAAAGAGCAGCATCGGCATGCTTAGCACTTCGTTTGGTAGAAATCCACGTGCGCGTTCTGCCAAAAGCACCATTTGCATGCACATCTTGTGGTTTTGCAGAAAACTTCATCCGCGTCTACCAAAAGATGCATGTGCATGCTTAAAACGCGTTTTCGCACAAATGCGTGCGCGGGTGCTAAAAAGAGTAGCATCGGCATGCTTAGCACGTCGTTTGGTAGAAATCCACGTGCGCGTTCTGCCAAAAGCACCATTTGCATGCACATCTTGTGGTTTTGCAGAAAACTTCATCCGCGTCTACCAAAAGATGCATGTGCATGCTTAAAACGCGTTTTCGCACAAATCCGCGCGCGGGTGCTAAAAAGAGCAGCATCGGCATGCTTAGCACGTCGTTTGGTAGAAATCCACGTGCGCGTTCTGCCAAAAGCACCATTTGCATGCACATCTTGTGGTTTTGCAGAAAACTTCATCCGCGTCTACCAAAAGATGCATGTGCATGCTTAAAACGCGTTTTCGCACAAATCCGTGCGCGGGTGCTAAAAAGAGCAGCATCGGCATGCTTAGCACTTCGTTTGGTAGAAATCCACGTGCGCGTTCTGCCAAAAGCACCATTTGCATGCACATCTTGTGGTTTTGCAGAAAACTTCATCCGCGTCTACCAAAAGATGCATGTGCATGCTTAAAACGCGTTTTCGCACAAATCCGCGCGCGGGTGCTAAAAAGAGCAGCATCGGCATGCTTAGCACGTCGTTTGGTAGAAATCCACGTGCGCGTTCTGCCAAAAGCACCATTTGCATGCACATCTTGTGGTTTTGCAGAAAACTTCATCCGCGTCTACCAAAAGATGCATGTGCATGCTTAAAACGCGTTTTCGCACAAATCCGTGCGCGGGTGCTAAAAAGAGCAGCATCGGCATGCTTAGCACTTCGTTTGGTAGAAATCCACGTGCGCGTTCTGCCAAAAGCACCATTTGCATGCACATCTTGTGGTTTTGCAGAAAACTTCATCCGCGTCTACCAAAAGATGCATGTGCATGCTTAAAACGCGTTTTCGCACAAATGCGTGCGCGGGTGCTAAAAAGAGTAGCATCGGCATGCTTAGCACGTCGTTTGGTAGAAATCCACGTGCGCGTTCTGCCAAAAGCACCATTTGCATGCACATCTTGTGGTTTTGCAGAAAACTTCATCCGCGTCTACCAAAAGATGCATGTGCATGCTTAAAACGCGTTTTCGCACAAATCCGCGCGCGGGTGCTAAAAAGAGCAGCATCGGCATGCTTAGCACGTCGTTTGGTAGAAATCCACGTGCGCGTTCTGCCAAAAGCACCATTTGCATGCACATCTTGTGGTTTTGCAGAAAACTTCATCCGCGTCTACCAAAAGATGCATGTGCATGCTTAAAACGCGTTTTCGCACAAATCCGTGCGCGGGTGCTAAAAAGAGCAGCATCGGCATGCTTAGCACTTCGTTTGGTAGAAATCCACGTGCGCGTTCTGCCAAAAGCACCATTTGCATGCACATCTTGTGGTTTTGCAGAAAACTTCATCCGCGTCTACCAAAAGATGCATGTGCATGCTTAAAACGCGTTTTCGCACAAATCCGCGCGCGGGTGCTAAAAAGAGCAGCATCGGCATGCTTAGCACGTCGTTTGGTAGAAATCCACGTGCGCGTTCTGCCAAAAGCACCATTTGCATGCACATCTTGTGGTTTTGCAGAAAACTTCATCCGCGTCTACCAAAAGATGCATGTGCATGCTTAAAACGCGTTTTCGCACAAATCCGTGCGCGGGTGCTAAAAAGAGCAGCATCGGCATGCTTAGCACGTCGTTTGGTAGAAATCCACGTGCGCGTTCTGCCAAAAGCACCATTTGCACGCACATCTTGTGGTTTTGCAGAAAACTTCATCCGCGTCTACCAAAATATGCATGTGCATGCTTAAAACGCGTTTTCGCACAAATGCGTGCGCGGGTGCTAAAAAGAGCAGCATCGGCATGCTTAGCACGTCGTTTGGTAGAAATCCACGTGCGCGTTCTGCCAAAAGCACCATTTGCATGCACATCTTGTGGTTTTGCAGAAAACTTCATCTGCATCTACCAAAAGATGCATGTGCATGCTTAAAACGCGTTTTCGCACAAATCCGCGCGCGGGTGCTAAAAAGAGCAGCATCGGCATGCTTAGCACGTCGTTTGGTAGAAATCCACGTGCGCGTTCTGCCAAAAGCACCATTTGCATGCACATCTTGTGGTTTTGCAGAAAACTTCATCCGCGTCTACCAAAAGATGCATGTGCATGCTTAAAACGCGTTTTCGCACAAATCCGTGCGCGGGTGCTAAAAAGAGCAGCATCGGCATGCTTAGCACTTCGTTTGGTAGAAATCCACGTGCGCGTTCTGCCAAAAGCACCATTTGCACGCACATCTTGTGGTTTTGCAGAAAACTTCATCCGCGTCTACCAAAAGATGCATGTGCATGCTTAAAACGCGTTTTCGCACAAATGCGTGCGCGGGTGCTAAAAAGAGCAGCATCGGCATGCTTAGCTCGTCGTTTGGTAGAAATCCACGTGCGCGTTCAGCCAAATGTACCATTTGCATGCACATCTTGTGGTTTTGCAGAAAACTTCATCCGCGTCTACCAAAAGATGCATGTGCATGCTTAAAACGCGTTTTCGCACAAATCCGTGCGCGGGTGCTAAAAAGAGCAGCATCGGCATGCTTAGCACGTCGTTTGGTAGAAATCCACGTGCGCGTTCTGCCAAAAGCACCATTTGCACGCACATCTTGTGGTTTTGCAGAAAACTTCATCCGCGTCTACCAAAAGATGCATGTGCATGCTTAAAACGCGTTTTCGCACAAATGCGTGCGCGGGTGCTAAAAAGAGCAGCATCGGCATGCTTAGCACGTCGTTTGGTAGAAATCCACGTGCGCGTTCTGCCAAAAGCACCATTTGCATGCACATCTTGTGGTTTTGCAGAAAACTTCATCCGCGTCTACCAAAAGATGCATGTGCATGCTTAAAACGCGTTTTCGCACAAATCCGTGCGCGGGTGCTAAAAAGAGCAGCATCGGCATGCTTAGCACGTCGTTTGGTAGAAATCCACGTGCGCGTTCTGCCAAAAGCACCATTTGCATGCTCATCTTGTGGTTTTGCAGAAAACTTCATCCGCGTCTACCAAAAGATGCATGTGCATGCTTAAAACGCGTTTTCGCACAAATCCGTGCGCGGGTGCTAAAAAGAGCAGCATCGGCATGCTTAGCACTTCGTTTGGTAGAAATCCACGTGCGCGTTCTGCCAAAAGCACCATTTGCATGCACATCTTGTGGTTTTGCAGAAAACTTCATCCGCGTCTACCAAAAGATGCATGTGCATGCTTAAAACGCGTTTTCGCACAAATCCGCGCGCGGGTGCTAAAAAGAGCAGCATCGGCATGCTTAGCACGTCGTTTGGTAGAAATCCACGTGCGCGTTCTGCCTAAAGCACCATTTGCATGCACATCTTGTGGTTTTGCAGAAAACTTCATCCGCGTCTACCAAAAGATGCATGTGCATGCTTAAAACGCGTTTTCGCACAAATCCGTGCGCGGGTGCTAAAAAGAGCAGCATCGGCATGCTTAGCACGTCGTTTGGTAGAAATCCACGTGCGCGTTCTGCCAAAAGCACCATTTGCACGCACATCTTGTGGTTTTGCAGAAAACTTCATCCGCGTCTACCAAAAGATGCATGTGCATGCTTAAAACGCGTTTTCGCACAAATGCGTGCGCGGGTGCTAAAAAGAGCAGCATCGGCATGCTTAGCACGTCGTTTGGTAGAAATCCACGTGCGCGTTCTGCCAAAAGCACCATTTGCACGCACATCTTGTGGTTTTGCAGAAAACTTCATCCGCGTCTACCAAAAGATGCATGTGCATGCTTAAAACGCGTTTTCGCACAAATGCGTGCGCGGGTGCTAAAAAGAGTAGCATCGGCATGCTTAGCACGTCGTTTGGTAGAAATCCACGTGCGCGTTCTGCCAAAAGCACCATTTGCATGCACATCTTGTGGTTTTGCAGAAAACTTCATCCCCGTCTACCAAAAGATGCATGTGCATGCTTAAAACGCGTTTTCGCACAAATCCGCGCGCGGGTGCTAAAAAGAGCAGCATCGGCATGCTTAGCACGTCGTTTGGTAGAAATCCACGTGCGCGTTCTGCCAAAAGCACCATTTGCATGCACATCTTGTGGTTTTGCAGAAAACTTCATCCGCGTCTACCAAAAGATGCATGTGCATGCTTAAAACGCGTTTTCGCACAAATCCGTGCGCGGGTGCTAAAAACAGCAGCATCGGCATGCTTAGCACGTCGTTTGGTAGAAATCCACGTGCGCGTTCTGCCAAAAGCACCATTTGCATGCACATCTTGTGGTTTTGCAGAAAACTTCATCCGCGTCTACCAAAAGATGCATGTGCATGCTTAAAACGCGTTTTCGCACAAATCCGTGCGCGGGTGCTAAAAAGAGCAGCATCGGCATGCTTAGCACGTCGTTTGGTAGAAATCCACGTGCGCGTTCTGCCAAAAGCACCATTTGCATGCACATCTTGTGGTTTTGCAGAAAACTTCATCCGCGTCTACCAAAAGATGCATGTGCATGCTTAAAACGCGTTTTCGCACAAATCCGCGCGCGGGTGCTAAAAAGAGCAGCATCGGCATGCTTAGCACGTCGTTTGGTAGAAATCCACGTGCGCGTTCTGCGAAAAGCACCATTTGCATGGACATCTTGTGGTTTTGCAGAAAACTTCATCCGCGTCTACCAAAAGATGCATGTGCATGCTTAAAACGCGTTTTCGCACAAATCCGCGCGCGGGTGCTAAAAAGAGCAGCATCGGTATGCTTAGCACGTCGTTTGGTAGAAATCCACGTGCGCGTTCTGCCAAAAGCACCATTTGCATGCACATCTTGTGGTTTTGCAGAAAACTTCATCCGCGTCTACCAAAAGATGCATGTGCATGCTTAAAACGCGTTTTCGCACAAATCCGTGCGCGGGTGCTAAAAAGAGCAGCATCGGCATGCTTAGCACGTCGTTTGGTAGAAATCCACGTGCGCGTTCTGCCAAAAGCACCATTTGCACGCACATCTTGTGGTTTTGCAGAAAACTTCATGCGCGTCTACCAAAAGATGCATGTGCATGCTTAAAACGCGTTTTCGCACAAATGCGTGCGCGGGTGCTAAAACGAGCAGCATCGGCATGCTTAGCACGTCGTTTGGTAGAAATCCACGTGCGCGTTCTGCAAAAAGCACCATTTGCATGCACATCTTGTGGTTTTGCAGAAAACTTCAACCGCGTCTACCAAAAGATGCATGTGCATGCTTAAAACGCGTTTTCGCACAAATCCGTGCGCGGGTGCTAAAAAGAGCAGCATCGGCATGCTTAGCACTTCGTTTGGTAGAAATCCACGTGCGCGTTCTGCCAAAAGCACCATTTGCATGCACATCTTGTGGTTTTGCAGAAAACTTCATCCGCGTCTACCAAAAGATGCATGTGCATGCTTAAAACGCGTTTTCGCACAAATCCGCGCGCGGGTGCTAAAAAGAGCAGCATCGGCATGCTTAGCACGTCGTTTGGTAGAAATCCACGTGCGCGTTCTGCCAAAACCACCATTTGCATGCACATCTTGTGGTTTTGCAGAAAACTTCATCCGCGTCTACCAAAAGATGCATGTGCATGCTTAAAACGCGTTTTCGCACAAATCCGTGCGCGGGTGCTAAAAAGAGCAGCATCGGCATGCTTAGCACGTCGTTTGGTAGAAATCCACGTGCGCGTTCTGCCAAAAGCACCATTTGCACGCACATCTTGTGGTTTTGCAGAAAACTTCATCCGCGTCTACCAAAATATGCATGTGCATGCTTAAAACGCGTTTTCGCACAAATGCGTGCGCGGGTGCTAAAAAGAGCAGCATCGGCATGCTTAGCACGTCGTTTGGTAGAAATCCACGTGCGCGTTCTGCGAAAAGCACCATTTGCATGGACATCTTGTGGTTTTGCAGAAAACTTCATCCGCGTCTACCAAAAGATGCATGTGCATGCTTAAAACGCGTTTTCGCACAAATCCGTGCGCGGGTGCTAAAAAGAGCAGCATCGGTATGCTTAGCACGTCGTTTGGTAGAAATCCACGTGCGCGTTCTGCCAAAAGCACCATTTGCATGCACATCTTGTGGTTTTGCAGAAAACTTCATCCGCGTCTACCAAAAGATGCATGTGCATGCTTAAAACGCGTTTTCGCACAAATCCGTGCGCGGGTGCTAAAAAGAGCAGCATCGGCATGCTTAGCACGTCGTTTGGTAGAAATCCACGTGCGCGTTCTGCCAAAAGCACCATTTGCACGCACATCTTGTGGTTTTGCAGAAAACTTCATCCGCGTCTACCAAAAGATGCATGTGCATGCTTAAAACGCGTTTTCGCACAAATGCGTGCGCGGGTGCTAAAAAGAGCAGCATCGGCATGCTTAGCACGTCGTTTGGTAGAAATCCACGTGCGCGTTCTGCCAAAAGCACCATTTGCATGCACATCTTGTGGTTTTGCAGAAAACTTCATCCGCGTCTACCAAAAGATGCATGTGCATGCTTAAAACGCGTTTTCGCAGAAATCCGTGCGCGGGTGCTAAAAAGAGCAGCATCGGCATGCTTAGCACGTCGTTTGGTAGAAATCCACGTGCGCGTTCTGCCAAAAGCACCATTTGCATGCACATCTTGTGGTTTTGCAGAAAACTTCAACCGCGTCTACCAAAAGATGCATGTGCATGCTTAAAACGCGTTTTCGCACAAATCCGTGCGCGGGTGCTTAAAAGAGCAGCATCGGCATGCTTAGCACGTCGTTTGGTAGAAATCCACGTGCGCGTTCTGCCAAAAGCACCATTTGCATGCACATCTTGTGGTTTTGCAGAAAACTTCATCCGCGTCTACCAAAAGATGCATGTGCATGCTTAAAACGCGTTTTCGCACAAATGCGTGCGCGGGTGCTAAAAAGAGCAGCATCGGCATGCTTAGCACGTCGTTTGGTAGAAATCCACGTGCGCGTTCAGCCAAATGCACCATTTGCATGCACATCTTGTGGTTTTGCAGAAAACTTCATCCGCGTCTACCAAAAGATGCATGTGCATGCTTAAAACGCGTTTTCGCACAAATCCGTGCGCGGGTGCTAAAAAGAGCAGCATCGGCATGCTTAGCACGTCGTTTGGTAGAAATCCACGTGCGCGTTCTGCCAAAAGCACCATTTGCACGCACATCTTGTGGTTTTGCAGAAAACTTCATCCGCGTCTACCAAAAGATGCATGTGCATGCTTAAAACGCGTTTTCGCACAAATGCGTGCGCGGGTGCTAAAAAGAGCAGCATCGGCATGCTTAGCACGTCGTTTGGTAGAAATCCACGTGCGCGTTCTGCCAAAAGCACCATTTGCATGCAGATCTTGTGGTTTTGCAGAAAACTTCATCCGCGTCTACCAAAAGATGCATGTGCATGCTTAAAACGCGTTTTCGCACAAATCCGTGCGCGGGTGCTAAAAAGAGCAGCATCGGCATGCTTAGCACGTCGTTTGGTAGAAATCCACGTGCGCGTTCTGCCAAAAGCACCATTTGCACGCACATCTTGTGGTTTTGCAGAAAACTTCATCCGCGTCTACCAAAAGATGCATGTGCATGCTTAAAACGCGTTTTCGCACAAATGCGTGCGCGGGTGCTAAAAAGAGCAGCATCGGCATGCTTAGCACGTCGTTTGGTAGAAATCCACGTGCGCGTTCTGCCAAAAGCACCATTTGCACGCACATCTTGTGGTTTTGCAGAAAACTTCATCCGCGTCTACCAAAAGATGCATGTGCATGCTTAAAACGCGTTTTCGCACAAATGCGTGCGCGGGTGCTAAAAAGAGTAGCATCGGCATGCTTAGCACGTCGTTTGGTAGAAATCCACGTGCGCGTTCTGCCAAAAGCACCATTTGCATGCACATCTTGTGGTTTTGCAGAAAACTTCATCCCCGTCTACCAAAAGATGCATGTGCATGCTTAAAACGCGTTTTCGCACAAATCCGCGCGCGGGTGCTAAAAAGAGCAGCATCGGCATGCTTAGCACGTCGTTTGGTAGAAATCCACGTGCGCGTTCTGCCAAAAGCACCATTTGCATGCACATCTTGTGGTTTTGCAGAAAACTTCATCCGCGTCTACCAAAAGATGCATGTGCATGCTTAAAACGCGTTTTCGCACAAATCCGTGCGCGGGTGCTAAAAACAGCAGCATCGGCATGCTTAGCACGTCGTTTGGTAGAAATCCACGTGCGCGTTCTGCCAAAAGCACCATTTGCATGCACATCTTGTGGTTTTGCAGAAAACTTCATCCGCGTCTACCAAAAGATGCATGTGCATGCTTAAAACGCGTTTTCGCACAAATCCGTGCGCGGGTGCTAAAAAGAGCACCATCGGCATGCTTAGCACGTCGTTTGGTAGAAATCCACGTGCGCGTTCTGCCAAAAGCACCATTTGCATGCACATCTTGTGGTTTTGCAGAAAACTTCATCCGCGTCTACCAAAAGATGCATGTGCATGCTTAAAACGCGTTTTCGCACAAATCCGCGCGCGGGTGCTAAAAAGAGCAGCATCGGCATGCTTAGCACGTCGTTTGGTAGAAATCCACGTGCGCGTTCTGCGAAAAGCACCATTTGCATGGACATCTTGTGGTTTTGCAGAAAACTTCATCCGCGTCTACCAAAAGATGCATGTGCATGCTTAAAACGCGTTTTCGCACAAATCCGCGCGCGGGTGCTAAAAAGAGCAGCATCGGTATGCTTAGCACGTCGTTTGGTAGAAATCCACGTGCGCGTTCTGCCAAAAGCACCATTTGCATGCACATCTTGTGGTTTTGCAGAAAACTTCATCCGCGTCTACCAAAAGATGCATGTGCATGCTTAAAACGCGTTTTCGCACAAATCCGTGCGCGGGTGCTAAAAAGAGCAGCATCGGCATGCTTAGCACGTCGTTTGGTAGAAATCCACGTGCGCGTTCTGCCAAAAGCACCATTTGCACGCACATCTTGTGGTTTTGCAGAAAACTTCATGCGCGTCTACCAAAAGATGCATGTGCATGCTTAAAACGCGTTTTCGCACAAATGCGTGCGCGGGTGCTAAAACGAGCAGCATCGGCATGCTTAGCACGTCGTTTGGTAGAAATCCACGTGCGCGTTCTGCAAAAAGCACCATTTGCATGCACATCTTGTGGTTTTGCAGAAAACTTCAACCGCGTCTACCAAAAGATGCATGTGCATGCTTAAAACGCGTTTTCGCACAAATCCGTGCGCGGGTGCTAAAAAGAGCAGCATCGGCATGCTTAGCACTTCGTTTGGTAGAAATCCACGTGCGCGTTCTGCCAAAAGCACCATTTGCATGCACATCTTGTGGTTTTGCAGAAAACTTCATCCGCGTCTACCAAAAGATGCATGTGCATGCTTAAAACGCGTTTTCGCACAAATCCGCGCGCGGGTGCTAAAAAGAGCAGCATCGGCATGCTTAGCACGTCGTTTGGTAGAAATCCACGTGCGCGTTCTGCCAAAAGCACCATTTGCATGCACATCTTGTGGTTTTGCAGAAAACTTCATCCGCGTCTACCAAAAGATGCATGTGCATGCTTAAAACGCGTTTTCGCACAAATCCGTGCGCGGGTGCTAAAAAGAGCAGCATCGGCATGCTTAGCACGTCGTTTGGTAGAAATCCACGTGCGCGTTCAGCCAAATGCACCATTTGCATGCACATCTTGTGGTTTTGCAGAAAACTTCATCCGCGTCTACCAAAAGATGCATGTGCATGCTTAAAACGCGTTTTCGCACAAATCCGTGCGCGGGTGCTAAAAAGAGCAGCATCGGCATGCTTAGCACGTCGTTTGGTAGAAATCCACGTGCGCGTTCTGCCAAAAGCACCATTTGCACGCACATCTTGTGGTTTTGCAGAAAACTTCATCCGCGTCTACCAAAAGATGCATGTGCATGCTTAAAACGCGTTTTCGCACAAATGCGTGCGCGGGTGCTAAAAAGAGCAGCATCGGCATGCTTAGCACGTCGTTTGGTAGAAATCCACGTGCGCGTTCTGCCAAAAGCACCATTTGCATGCACATCTTGTGGTTTTGCAGAAAACTTCATCCGCGTCTACCAAAAGATGCATGTGCATTGCTTAAAACGCGTTTTCGCACAAATCCGTGCGCGGGTGCTAAAAAGAGCAGCATCGGCATGCTTAGCACGTCGTTTGGTAGAAATCCACGTGCGCGTTCTGCCAAAAGCACCATTTGCATGCTCATCTTGTGGTTTTGCAGAAAACTTCATCCGCGTCTACCAAAAGATGCATGTGCATGCTTAAAACGCGTTTTCGCACAAATCCGTGCACGGGTGCTAAAAAGAGCAGCATCGGCATGCTTAGCACTTCGTTTGGTAGAAATCCACGTGCGCGTTCTGCCAAAAGCACCATTTGCATGCACATCTTGTGGTTTTGCAGAAAACTTCATCCGCGTCTACCAAAAGATGCATGTGCATGCTTAAAACGCGTTTTCGCACAAATCCGCGCGCGGGTGCTAAAAAGAGCAGCATCGGCATGCTTAGCACGTCGTTTGGTAGAAATCCACGTGCGCGTTCTGCCAAAAGCACCATTTGCATGCACATCTTGTGGTTTTGCAGAAAACTTCATCCGCGTCTACCAAAAGATGCATGTGCATGCTTAAAACGCGTTTTCGCACAAATCCGTGCGCGGGTGCTAAAAAGAGCAGCATCGGCATGCTTAGCACGTCGTTTGGTAGAAATCCACGTGCGCGTTCTGCCAAAAGCACCATTTGCACGCACATCTTGTGGTTTTGCAGAAAACTTCATCCGCGTCTACCAAAAGATGCATGTGCATGCTTAAAACGCGTTTTCGCACAAATGCGTGCGCGGGTGCTAAAAAGAGCAGCATCGGCATGCTTAGCACGTCGTTTGGTAGAAATCCACGTGCGCGTACTGCCAAAAGCACCATTTGCACGCACATCTTGTGGTTTTGCAGAAAACTTCATCCGCGTCTACCAAAAGATGCATGTGCATGCTTAAAACGCGTTTTCGCACAAATGCGTGCGCGGGTGCTAAAAAGAGTAGCATCGGCATGCTTAGCACGTCGTTTGGTAGAAATCCACGTGCGCGTTCTGCCAAAAGCACCATTTGCATGCACATCTTGTGGTTTTGCAGAAAACTTCATCCCCGTCTACCAAAAGATGCATGTGCATGCTTAAAACGCGTTTTCGCACAAATCCGCGCGCGGGTGCTAAAAAGAGCAGCATCGGCATGCTTAGCACGTCGTTTGGTAGAAATCCACGTGCGCGTTCTGCCAAAAGCACCATTTGCATGCACATCTTGTGGTTTTGCAGAAAACTTCATCCGCGTCTACCAAAAGATGCATGTGCATGCTTAAAACGCGTTTTCGCACAAATCCGTGCGCGGGTGCTAAAAACAGCAGCATCGGCATGCTTAGCACGTCGTTTGGTAGAAATCCACGTGCGCGTTCTGCCAAAAGCACCATTTGCATGCACATCTTGTGGTTTTGCAGAAAACTTCATCCGCGTCTACCAAAAGATGCATGTGCATGCTTAAAACGCGTTTTCGCACAAATCCGTGCGCGGGTGCTAAAAAGAGCAGCATCGGCATGCTTAGCACGTCGTTTGGTAGAAATCCACGTGCGCGTTCTGCCAAAAGCACCATTTGCATGCACATCTTGTGGTTTTGCAGAAAACTTCATCCGCGTCTACCAAAAGATGCATGTGCATGCTTAAAACGCGTTTTCGCACAAATCCGCGCGCGGGTGCTAAAAAGAGCAGCATCGGCATGCTTAGCACGTCGTTTGGTAGAAATCCACGTGCGCGTTCTGCGAAAAGCACCATTTGCATGGACATCTTGTGGTTTTGCAGAAAACTTCATCCGCGTCTACCAAAAGATGCATGTGCATGCTTAAAACGCGTTTTCGCACAAATCCGCGCGCGGGTGCTAAAAAGAGCAGCATCGGTATGCTTAGCACGTCGTTTGGTAGAAATCCACGTGCGTGTTCTGCCAAAAGCACCATTTGCATGCACATCTTGTGGTTTTGCAGAAAACTTCATCCGCGTCTACCAAAAGATGCATGTGCATGCTTAAAACGCGTTTTCGCACAAATCCGTGCGCGGGTGCTAAAAAGAGCAGCATCGGCATGCTTAGCACGTCGTTTGGTAGAAATCCACGTGCGCGTTCTGCCAAAAGCACCATTTGCACGCACATCTTGTGGTTTTGCAGAAAACTTCATGCGCGTCTACCAAAAGATGCATGTGCATGCTTAAAACGCGTTTTCGCACAAATGCGTGCGCGGGTGCTAAAACGAGCAGCATCGGCATGCTTAGCACGTCGTTTGGTAGAAATCCACGTGCGCGTTCTGCAAAAAGCACCATTTGCATGCACATCTTGTGGTTTTGCAGAAAACTTCATCCGCGTCTACCAAAAGATGCATGTGCATGCTTAAAACGCGTTTTCGCACAAATCCGTGCGCGGGTGCTAAAAAGAGCAGCATCGGCATGCTTAGCACGTCGTTTGGTAGAAATCCATGTGCGCGTTCTGCAAAAAGCACCATTTGCATGCACATCTTGTGGTTTTGCAGAAAACTTCATCCGCGTCTACCAAAAGATGCATGTGCATGCTTAAAACGCGTTTTCGCACAAATGCGTGCGCGGGTGCTAAAAAGAGCAGCATCGGCATGCTTAGCACGTCGTTTGGTAGAAATCCACGTGCGCGTTCTGCCAAAAGCACCATTTGCATGCACATCTTGTGGTTTTGCAGAAAACTTCATCCGCGTCTACCAAAAGATGCATGTGCATGCTTAAAACGCGTTTTCGCACAAATCCGTGCGCGGGTGCTAAAAAGAGCAGCATCGGCATGCTTAGCACGTCGTTTGGTAGAAATCCACGTGCGCGTTCTGCCAAAAGCACCATTTGCATGCACATCTTGTGGTTTTGCAGAAAACTTCATCCGCGTCTACCAAAAGATGCATGTGCATGCTTAAAACGCGTTTTCGCACAAATCCGTGCGCGGGTGCTAAAAAGAGCAGCATCGGCATGCTTAGCACTTCGTTTGGTAGAAATCCACGTGCGCGTTCTGCCAAAAGCACCATTTGCATGCACATCTTGTGGTTTTGCAGAAAACTTCATCCGCGTCTACCAAAAGATGCATGTGCATGCTTAAAACGCGTTTTCGCACAAATCCGCGCGCGGGTGCTAAAAAGAGCAGCATCGGCATGCTTAGCACGTCGTTTGGTAGAAATCCACGTGCGCGTTCTGCCAAAAGCACCATTTGCATGCACATCTTGTGGTTTTGCAGAAAACTTCATCCGCGTCTACCAAAAGATGCATGTGCATGCTTAAAACGTGTTTTCGCACAAATCCGCGCGCGGGTGCTAAAAAGAGCAGCATCGGCATGCTTAGCACGTCGTTTGGTAGAAATCCACGTGCGCGTTCTGCCAAAAGCACCATTTGCATGCACATCTTGTGGTTTTGCAGAAAACTTCATCCGCGTCTACCAAAAGATGCATGTGCATGCTTAAAACGCGTTTTCGCACAAATCCGTGCGCGGGTGCTAAAAAGAGCAGCATCGGCATGCTTAGCACGTCGTTTGGTAGAAATCCACGTGCGCGTTCTGCCAAAAGCACCATTTGCATGCACATCTTGTGGTTTTGCAGAAAACTTCATCCGCGTCTACCAAAAGATGCATGTGCATGCTTAAAACGCGTTTTCCCACAAATCCGTGCGCGGGTGCTAAAAAGAGCAGCATCGGCATGCTTAGCACGTCGTTTGGTAGAAATCCATGTGCGCGTTCTGCAAAAAGCACCATTTGCATGCACATCTTGTGGTTTTGCAGAAAACTTCATCCGCGTCTACCAAAAGATGCATGTGCATGCTTAAAACGCGTTTTCGCACAAATGCGTGCGCGGGTGCTAAAAAGAGCAGCATCGGCATGCTTAGCACGTCGTTTGGTAGAAATCCACGTGCGCGTTCTGCCAAAAGCACCATTTGCATGCACATCTTGTGGTTTTGCAGAAAACTTCATCCGCGTCTACCAAAAGATGCATGTGCATGCTTAAAACGCGTTTTCGCACAAATCCGTGCGCGGGTGCTAAAAAGAGCAGCATCGGCATGCTTAGCACGTCGTTTGGTAGAAATCCACGTGCGCGTTCTGCCAAAAGCACCATTTGCATGCACATCTTGTGGTTTTGCAGAAAACTTCATCCGCGTCTACCAAAAGATGCATGTGCATGCTTAAAACGCGTTTTCGCACAAATCCGTGCGCGGGTGCTAAAAAGAGCAGCATCGGCATGCTTAGCACTTCGTTTGGTAGAAATCCACGCGCGCTTTCTGCCAAAAGCACCATTTGCATGCACATCTTGTGGTTTTGCAGAAAACTTCATCCGCGTCTACCAAAAGATGCATGTGCATGCTTAAAACGCGTTTTCGCACAAATCCGCGCGCGGGTGCTAAAAAGAGCAGCATCGGCATGCTTAGCACGTCGTTTGGTAGAAATCCACGTGCGCGTTCTGCCAAAAGCACCATTTGCATGCACATCTTGTGGTTTTGCAGAAAACTTCATCCGCGTCTACCAAAAGATGCATGTGCATGCTTAAAACGTGTTTTCGCACAAATCCGCGCGCGGGTGCTAAAAAGAGCAGCATCGGCATGCTTAGCACGTCGTTTGGTAGAAATCCACGTGCGCGTTCTGCCAAAAGCACCATTTGCATGCACATCTTGTGGTTTTGCAGAAAACTTCATCCGCGTCTACCAAAAGATGCATGTGCATGCTTAAAACGCGTTTTCGCAGAAATCCGTGCGCGGGTGCTAAAAAGAGCAGCATCGGCATGCTTAGCACGTCGTTTGGTAGAAATCCACGTGCGCGTTCTGCCAAAAGCACCATTTGCATGCACATCTTGTGGTTTTGCAGAAAACTTCAACCGCGTCTACCAAAAGATGCATGTGCATGCTTAAAACGCGTTTTCGCACAAATCCGTGCGCGGGTGCTAAAAAGAGCAGCATCGGCATGCTTAGCACGTCGTTTGGTAGAAATCCACGTGCGCGTTCTGCCAAAAGCACCATTTGCATGCACATCTTGTGGTTTTGCAGAAAACTTCATCCGCGTCTACCAAAAGATGCATGTGCATGCTTAAAACGCGTTTTCGCACAAATCCGTGCGCGGGTGCTAAAAAGAGCAGCATCGGCATGCTTAGCACTTCGTTTGGTAGAAATCCACGTGCGCGTTCTGCCAAAAGCACCATTTGCACGCACATCTTGTGGTTTTGCAGAAAACTTCATCCGCGTCTACCAAAAGATGCATGTGCATGCTTAAAACGCGTTTTCGCACAAATGCGTGCGCGGGTGCTAAAAAGAGCAGCATCGGCATGCTTAGCACGTCGTTTGGTAGAAATCCACGTGCGCGTTCAGCCAAAAGCACCATTTGCATGCACATCTTGTGGTTTTGCAGAAAACTTCATCCGCGTCTACCAAAAGATGCATGTGCATGCTTAAAACGCGTTTTCGCACAAATCCGCGCGCGGGTGCTAAAAAGAGCAGCATCGGCATGCTTAGCACGTCGTTTGGTAGAAATCCACGTGCGCGTTCTGCCAAAAGCACCATTTGCATGCACATCTTGTGGTTTTGCAGAAAACTTCATCCGCGTCTACCAAAAGATGCATGTGCATGCTTAAAACGCGTTTTCGCACAAATCCGTGCGCGGGTGCTAAAAAGAGCAGCATCGGCATGCTTAGCACGTCGTTTGGTAGAAATCCACGTGCGCGTTCTGCCAAAAGCACCATTTGCATGCACATCTTGTGGTTTTGCAGAAAACTTTACCGCGTCTACCAAAAGATGCATGTGCATGCTTAAAACGCGTTTTCGCACAAATCCGTGCGCGGGTGCTAAAAAGAGCAGCATCGGCATGCTTAGCACGTCGTTTGGTAGAAATCCACGTGCGCGTTCTGCCAAAAGCACCATTTGCATGCACATCTTGTGGTTTTGCAGAAAACTTCATCCGCGTCTACCAAAAGATGCATGTGCATGCTTAAAACGCGTTTTCGCACAAATCCGTGCGCGGGTGCTAAAAAGAGCAGCATCGGCATGCTTAGCACTTCGTTTGGTAGAAATCCACGTGCGCGTTCTGCCAAAAGCACCATTTGCACGCACATCTTGTGGTTTTGCAGAAAACTTCATCCGCGTCTACCAAAAGATGCATGTGCATGCTTAAAACGCGTTTTCGCACAAATGCGTGCGCGGGTGCTAAAAAGAGCAGCATCGGCATGCTTAGCACGTCGTTTGGTAGAAATCCACGTGCGCGTTCAGCCAAAAGCACCATTTGCATGCACATCTTGTGGTTTTGCAGAAAACTTCATCCGCGTCTACCAAAAGATGCATGTGCATGCTTAAAACGCGTTTTCGCACAAATCCGCGCGCGGGTGCTAAAAAGAGCAGCATCGGCATGCTTAGCACGTCGTTTGGTAGAAATCCACGTGCGCGTTCTGCCAAAAGCACCATTTGCATGCACATCTTGTGGTTTTGCAGAAAACTTCATCCGCGTCTACCAAAAGATGCATGTGCATGCTTAAAACGCGTTTTCGCAAAAATCCGTGCGCGGGTGCTAAAAAGAGCAGCATCGGCATGCTTAGCACGTCGTTTGGTAGAAATCCACGTGCGCGTTCTGCCAAAAGCACCATTTGCACGCACATCTTGTGGTTTTGCAGAAAACTTCATCCGCGTCTACCAAAAGATGCATGTGCATGCTTAAAACGCGTTTTCGCACAAATGCGTGCGCGGGTGCTAAAAAGAGCAGCATCGGCATGCTTAGCACGTCGTTTGGTAGAAATCCACGTGCGCGTTCTGCCAAAAGCACCATTTGCATGCACATCTTGTGGTTTTGCAGAAAACTTCATCCGCGTCTACCAAAAGATGCATGTGCATGCTTAAAACGCGTTTTCGCACAAATCCGCGCGCGGGTGCTAAAAAGAGCAGCATCGGCATGCTTAGCACGTCGTTTGGTAGAAATCCACGTGCGCGTTCTGCCAAATGCACCATTTGCATGCACATCTTGTGGTTTTGCAGAAAACTTCATCCGCGTCTACCAAAAGATGCATGTGCATGCTTAAAACGCGTTTTCGCACAAATCCGTGCGCGGGTGCTAAAAAGAGCAGCATCGGCATGCTTAGCACGTCGTTTGGTAGAAATCCACGTGCGCATTCTGCCAAAAGCACCATTTGCATGCACATCTTGTGGTTTTGCAGAAAACTTCATCCGCGTCTACCAAAAGATGCATGTGCATGCTTAAAAGGCGTTTTCGCACAAATCCGTGCGCGGGTGCTAAAAAGAGCAGCATCGGCATTCTTAGCACGTCGTTTGGTAGAATTCCACGTGCGCGTTCTGCCAAAAGCACCATTTGCACGCACATCTTGTGGTTTTGCAGAAAACTTCATCCGCGTCTACCAAAAGATGCATGTGCATGCTTAAAACGCGTTTTCGCACAAATCCGTGCGCGGGTGCTAAAAAGAGCAGCATCGGCATGCTTAGCACTTCGTTTGGTAGAAATCCACGTGCGCGTTCTGCCAAAAGCACCATTTGCACGCACATCTTGTGGTTTTGCAGAAAACTTCATCCGCGTCTACCAAAAGATGCATGTGCATGCTTAAAACGCGTTTTCGCACAAATCCGCGCGCGGGTGCTAAAAAGAGCAGCATCGGCATGCTTAGCACGTCGTTTGGTAGAAATCCACGTGCGCGTTCTGCCAAAAGCACCATTTGCATGCACATCTTGTGGTTTTGCAGAAAACTTCATCCGCGTCTACCAAAAGATGCATGTGCATGCTTAAAACGCGTTTTCGCACAAATGCGTGCGCGGGTGCTAAAAAGAGCAGCATCGGCATGCTTAGCACGTCGTTTGGTAGAAATCCACGTGCGCGTTCAGCCAAAAGCACCATTTGCATGCACATCTTGTGGTTTTGCAGAAAACTTCATCCGCGTCTACCAAAAGATGCATGTGCATGCTTAAAACGCGTTTTCGCACAAATCCGCGCGCGGGTGCTAAAAAGAGCAGCATCGGCATGCTTAGCACGTCGTTTGGTAGAAATCCACGTGCGCGTTCTGCCAAAAGCACCATTTGCATGCACATCTTGTGGTTTTGCAGAAAACTTCATCCGCGTCTACCAAAAGATGCATGTGCATGCTTAAAACGCGTTTTCGCACAAATCCGTGCGCGGGTGCTAAAAAGAGCAGCATCGGCATGCTTAGCACGTCGTTTGGTAGAAATCCACGTGCGCGTTCTGCCAAAAGCACCATTTGCATGCACATCTTGTGGTTTTGCAGAAAACTTCAACCGCGTCTACCAAAAGATGCATGTGCATGCTTAAAACGCGTTTTCGCACAAATCCGTGCGCGGGTGCTAAAAAGAGCAGCATCGGCATGCTTAGCACGTCGTTTGGTAGAAATCCACGTGCGCGTTCTGCCAAAAGCACCATTTGCATGCACATCTTGTGGTTTTGCAGAAAACTTCATCCGCGTCTACCAAAAGATGCATGTGCATGCTTAAAACGCGTTTTCGCACAAATCCGTGCGCGGGTGCTAAAAAGGGCAGCATCGGCATGCTTAGCACTTCGTTTGGTAGAAATCCACGTGCGCGTTCTGCCAAAAGCACCATTTGCACGCACATCTTGTGGTTTTGCAGAAAACTTCATCCGCGTCTACCAAAAGATGCATGTGCATGCTTAAAACGCGTTTTCGCACAAATGCGTGCGCGGGTGCTAAAAAGAGCAGCATCGGCATGCTTAGCACGTCGTTTGGTAGAAATCCACGTGCGCGTTCAGCCAAAAGCACCATTTGCATGCACATCTTGTGGTTTTGCAGAAAACCTTATCCGCGTCTACCAAAAGATGCATGTGCATGCTTAAAACGCGTTTTCGCACAAATCCGCGCGCGGGTGCTAAAAAGAGCAGCATCGGCATGCTTAGCACGTCGTTTGGTAGAAATCCACGTGCGCGTTCTGCCAAAAGCACCATTTGCATGCACATCTTGTGGTTTTGCAGAAAACTTCATCCGCGTCTACCAAAAGATGCATGTGCATGCTTAAAACGCGTTTTCGCACAAATCCGTGCGCGGGTGCTAAAAAGAGCAGCATCGGCATGCTTAGCACGTCGTTTGGTAGAAATCCACGTGCGCGTTCTGCCAAAAGCACCATTTGCACGCACATCTTGTGGTTTTGCATAAAACTTCATCCGCGTCTACCAAAAGATGCATGTGCATGCTTCAAACGCGTTTTCGCACAAATGCGTGCGCGGGTGCTAAAAAGAGCAGCATCGGCATGCTTAGCACGTCGTTTGGTAGAAATCCACGTGCGCGTTCTGCCAAAAGCACCATTTGCATGCACATCTTGTGGTTTTGCAGAAAACTTCATCCGCGTCTACCAAAAGATGCATGTGCATGCTTAAAACGCGTTTTCGCACAAATCCGCGCGCGGGTGCTAAAAAGAGCAGCATCGGCATGCTTAGCACGTCGTTTGGTAGAAATCCACGTGCGCGTTCTGCCAAAAGCACCATTTGCATGCACATCTTGTGGTTTTGCAGAAAACTTCATCCGCGTCTACCAAAAGATGCATGTGCATGCTTAAAACGCGTTTTCGCACAAATCCGTGCGCGGGTGCTAAAAAGAGCAGCATCGGCATGCTTAGCACCTCGTTTGGTAGAAATCCACGTGCGCGTTCTGCCAAAAGCACCATTTGCATGCACATCTTGTGGTTTTGCAGAAAACTTCATCCGCGTCTACCAAAAGATGCATGTGCATGCTTAAAACGCGTTTTCGCACAAATCCGTGCGCGGGTGCTAAAAAGAGCAGCATCGGCATGCTTAGCACGTCGTTTGGTAGAAATCCACGTGCGCGTTCTGCCAAAAGCACCATTTGCATGCACATCTTGTGGTTTTGCAGAAAACTTCATCCGCGTCTACCAAAAGATGCATGTGCATGCTTAAAACGCGTTTTCGCACAAATCCGCGCGCGGGTGCTAAAAAGAGCAGCATCGGCATGCTTAGCACGTCGTTTGGTAGAAATCCACGTGCGCGTTCTGCCAAAAGCACCATTTGCATGCACATCTTGTGGTTTTGCAGAAAACTTCATCCGCGTCTACCAAAAGATGCATGTGCATGCTTAAAACGCGTTTTCGCACAAATCCGTGCGCGGGTGCTAAAAAGAGCAGCATCGGCATGCTTAGCACGTCGTTTGGTAGAAATCCACGTGCGCGTTCTGCCAAAAGCACCATTTGCATGCACATCTTGTGGTTTTGCAGAAAACTTCATCCGCGTCTACCAAAAGATGCATGTGCATGCTTAAAACGCGTTTTCGCACAAATCCGCGCGCGGGTGCTAAAAAGAGCAGCATCGGTATGCTTAGCACGTCGTTTGGTAGAAATCCACGTGCGCGTTCTGCCAAAAGCACCATTTGCATGCACATCTTGTGGTTTTGCAGAAAACTTCATCCGCGTCTACCAAAAGATGCATGTGCATGCTTAAAACGCGTTTTCGCACAAATCCGTGCGCGGGTGCTAAAAAGAGCAGCATCGGCATGCTTAGCACGTCGTTTGGTAGAAATCCACGTGCGCGTTCTGCCAAAAGCACCATTTGCACGCACATCTTGTGGTTTTGCAGAAAACTTCATGCGCGTCTACCAAAAGATGCATGTGCATGCTTAAAACGCGTTTTCGCACAAATGCGTGCGCGGGTGCTAAAAAGAGCAGCATCGGCATGCTTAGCACGTCGTTTGGTAGAAATCCACGTGCGCGTTCTGCCAAAAGACCATTTGCATGCACATCTTGTGGTTTTGCAGAAAACTTCATCCGCGTCTACCAAAAGATGCATGTGCATGCTTAAAACGCGTTTTCGCACAAATCCGCGCGCGGGTGCTAAAAAGAGGAGCATCGGCATGCTTAGCACGTCGTTTGGTAGAATTCCACGTGCGCGTTCTTCCAAAAGCACCATTTGCACGCACATCTTGTGGTTTTGCAGAAAACTTCATCCGCGTCTACCAAAAGATGCATGTGCATGCTTAAAACGCGTTTTGGCACAAATGCGTGCGCGGGTGCTAAAAAGAGCAGCATCGGCATGCTTAGCACGTCGTTTGGTAGAAATCCACGTGCGCGTTCTGCCAAAAGCACCATTTGCATGCACATATTGTGGTTTTGCAGAAAACTTCATCCGCGTCTACCAAAAGATGCATGTGCATGCTTAAAACGCGTTTTTGCACAAATCTGTGCGCGGGTGCTAAAGAGAGGAGCATCGGCATGCTTAGCACGTCGTTTGGTAGAAATTCACGTACGCGTTCTGCCAAAAGCACCATTTGCATGCACATCTTGTGGTTTTGCAGAAAACTTCATCCGCGTCTACCAAAAGATGCATGTGCATGTTTAAAACGCGTTTTCGCACAAATCCGTGCGCGGGTGCTAAAAAGAGCAGCATCGGCATGCTTACCACGTCGTTTGGTAGAAATCCACGTGCGCGTTCTGCCAAAAGCACCATTTGCATGCACATCTTGTGGTTTTGCAGAAAACTTCATCCGCGTCTACCAAAAGATGCATGTGCATGCTTAAAACGCGTTTTCGCACAAATCCGTGCGCGGGTGCTAAAAACAGCAGCATCGGCATGCTTAGCACGTCGTTTGGTAGAAATCCACGTGCGCGTTCTGCCAAAAGCACCATTTGCATGCACATCTTGTGGTTTTGCAGAAAACTTCATCCGCGTCTACCAAAAGATGGATGTGCATGCTTAAAACGCGTTTTCGCACAAATCCGCGCGCGGGTGCTAAAAAGAGCAGCATCGGCATGCTTAGCACGTCGTTTGGTAGAAATCCACGTGCGCGTTCTGCCAAAAGCACCAATTGCATGCACGTCTTGTGGTTTTGCAGAAAACTTCATCCGCGTCTACCAAAAGATGCATGTGCATGCTTAAAACGCGTTTTCGCACAAATCCGCGCGCGGGTGCTAAAAAGAGCAGCATCGGCTTGCTTAGCACGTCGTTTGGTAGAAATCCACGTGCGCGTTCTGCCAAAAGCACCATTTGCATGCACATCTTGTGGTTTTGCAGAAAACTTCATCCGCGTCTACCAAAAGATGCATGTGCATGCTTAAAACGCGTTTTCGCACAAATCCGCGCGCGGGTGCTAAAAAGAGCAGCATCGGCATGCTTAGCACGTCGTTTGGTAGAAATCCACGTGCGCGTTCTGCCAAAAGCACCATTTGCATGCACATCTTGTGGTTTTGCAGAAAACTTCATCCGCGTCTACCAAAAGATGCATGTGCATGCTTAAAACGCGTTTTCGCACAAATCCGTGCGCGGGTGCTAAAAAGAGCAGCATCGGCATGCTTAGCACGTCGTTTGGTAGAAATCCACGTGCGCGTTCTGCCAAAAGCACCATTTGCATGCACATCTTGTGGTTTTGCAGAAAACTTCATCCGCGTCTACCAAAAGATGCATGTGCATGCTTAAAACGCGTTTTCGCACAAATCCGCGCGCGGGTGCTAAAAAGAGCAGCATCGGTATGCTTAGCACGTCGTTTGGTAGAAATCCACGTGCGCGTTCTGCCAAAAGCACCATTTGCATGCACATCTTGTGGTTTTGCAGAAAACTTCATGCGCGTCTACCAAAAGATGCATGTGCATGCTTAAAACGCGTTTTCGCACAAATCCGCGCGCGGGTGCTAAAAAGAGCAGCATCGGCATGCTTAGCACGTCGTTTGGTAGAATTCCACGTGCGCGTTCTGCCAAAAGCACCATTTGCACGCACATCTTGTGGTTTTGCAGAAAACTTCATCCGCGTCTACCAAAAGATGCATGTGCATGCTTAAAACGCGTTTTCGCACAAATCCGCGCGCGGGTGCTAAAAAGAGGAGCATCGGCATGCTTAGCACGTCGTTTGGTAGAATTCCACGTGCGCGTTCTTCCAAAAGCACCATTTGCACGCACATCTTGTGGTTTTGCAGAAAACTTCATCCGCGTCTACCAAAAGATGCATGTGCATGCTTAAAACGCGGTTTCGCACAAATCCGTGCGCGGGTGCTAAAAAGAGCAGCATCGGCATGCTTAGCACGTCGTTTGGTAGAAATCCACGTGCGCGTTCTGCCAAAAGCACCATTTGCACGCACATCTTGTGGTTTTGCAGAAAACTTCATGCGCGTCTACCAAAAGATGCATGTGCATGCTTAAAACGCGTTTTCGCACAAATGCGTGCGCGGGTGCTAAAAAGAGCAGCATCGGCATGCTTAGCACGTCGTTTGGTAGAAATCCACGTGCGCGTTCTGCCAAAAGACCATTTGCATGCACATCTTGTGGTTTTGCAGAAAACTTCATCCGCGTCTACCAAAAGATGCATGTGCATGCTTAAAACGCGTTTTCGCACAAATCCGCGCGCGGGTGCTAAAAAGAGGAGCATCGGCATGCTTAGCACGTCGTTTGGTAGAATTCCACGTGCGCGTTCTTCCAAAAGCACCATTTGCACGCACATCTTGTGGTTTTGCAGAAAACTTCATCCGCGTCTACCAAAAGATGCATGTGCATGCTTAAAACGCGTTTTGGCACAAATGCGTGCGCGGGTGCTAAAAAGAGCAGCATCGGCATGCTTAGCACGTCGTTTGGTAGAAATCCACGTGCGCGTTCTGCCAAAAGCACCATTTGCATGCACATATTGTGGTTTTGCAGAAAACTTCATCCGCGTCTACCAAAAGATGCATGTGCATGCTTAAAACGCGTTTTTGCACAAATCTGTGCGCGGGTGCTAAAGAGAGCAGCATCGGCATGCTTAGCACGTCGTTTGGTAGAAATTCACGTACGCGTTCTGCCAAAAGCACCATTTGCATGCACATCTTGTGGTTTTGCAGAAAACTTCATCCGCGTCTACCAAAAGATGCATGTGCATGTTTAAAACGCGTTTTCGCACAAATCCGTGCGCGGGTGCTAAAAAGAGCAGCATCGGCATGCTTACCACGTCGTTTGGTAGAAATCCACGTGCGCGTTCTGCCAAAAGCACCATTTGCATGCACATCTTGTGGTTTTGCAGAAAACTTCATCCGCGTCTACCAAAAGATGCATGTGCATGCTTAAAACGCGTTTTCGCACAAATCCGTGCGCGGGTGCTAAAAACAGCAGCATCGGCATGCTTAGCACGTCGTTTGGTAGAAATCCACGTGCGCGTTCTGCCAAAAGCACCATTTGCATGCACATCTTGTGGTTTTGCAGAAAACTTCATCCGCGTCTACCAAAAGATGGATGTGCATGCTTAAAACGCGTTTTCGCACAAATCCGCGCGCGGGTGCTAAAAAGAGCAGCATCGGCATGCTTAGCACGTCGTTTGGTAGAAATCCACGTGCGCGTTCTGCCAAAAGCACCAATTGCATGCACGTCTTGTGGTTTTGCAGAAAACTTCATCCGCGTCTACCAAAAGATGCATGTGCATGCTTAAAACGCGTTTTCGCACAAATCCGCGCGCGGGTGCTAAAAAGAGCAGCATCGGCATGCTTAGCACGTCGTTTGGTAGAAATCCACGTGCGCGTTCTGCCAAAAGCACCATTTGCATGCACATCTTGTGGTTTTGCAGAAAACTTCATCCGCGTCTACCAAAAGATGCATGTGCATGCTTAAAACGCGTTTTCGCACAAATCCGCGCGCGGGTGCTAAAAAGAGCAGCATCGGCATGCTTAGCACGTCGTTTGGTAGAAATCCACGTGCGCGTTCTGCCAAAAGCACCATTTGCATGCACATCTTGTGGTTTTGCAGAAAACTTCATCCGCGTCTACCAAAAGATGCATGTGCATGCTTAAAACGCGTTTTCGCACAAATCCGTGCGCGGGTGCTAAAAAGAGCAGCATCGGCATGCTTAGCACGTCGTTTGGTAGAAATCCACGTGCGCGTTCTGCCAAAAGCACCATTTGCATGCACATCTTGTGGTTTTGCAGAAAACTTCATCCGCGTCTACCAAAAGATGCATGTGCATGCTTAAAACGCGTTTTCGCACAAATCCGCGCGCGGGTGCTAAAAAGAGCAGCATCGGTATGCTTAGCACGTCGTTTGGTAGAAATCCACGTGCGCGTTCTGCCAAAAGCACCATTTGCATGCACATCTTGTGGTTTTGCAGAAAACTTCATCCGCGTCTACCAAAAGATGCATGTGCATGCTTAAAACGCGTTTTCGCACAAATCCGTGCGCGGGTGCTAAAAAGAGCAGCATCGGCATGCTTAGCACGTCGTTTGGTAGAAATCCACGTGCGCGTTCTGCCAAAAGCACCATTTGCACGCACATCTTGTGGTTTTGCAGAAAACTTCATGCGCGTCTACCAAAAGATGCATGTGCATGCTTAAAACGCGTTTTCGCACAAATCCGCGCGCGGGTGCTAAAAAGAGCAGCATCGGCATGCTTAGCACGTCGTTTGGTAGAATTCCACGTGCGCGTTCTGCCAAAAGCACCATTTGCACGCACATCTTGTGGTTTTGCAGAAAACTTCATCCGCGTCTACCAAAAGATGCATGTGCATGCTTAAAACGCGTTTTCGCACAAATCCGCGCGCGGGTGCTAAAAAGAGGAGCATCGGCATGCTTAGCACGTCGTTTGGTAGAATTCCACGTGCGCGTTCTTCCAAAAGCACCATTTGCACGCACATCTTGTGGTTTTGCAGAAAACTTCATCCGCGTCTACCAAAAGATGCATGTGCATGCTTAAAACGCGTTTTGGCACAAATGCGTGCGCGGGTGCTAAAAAGAGCAGCATCGGCATGCTTAGCACGTCGTTTGGTAGAAATCCACGTGCGCGTTCTGCCAAAAGCACCATTTGCATGCACATATTGTGGTTTTGCAGAAAACTTCATCCGCGTCTACCAAAAGATGCATGTGCATGCTTAAAACGCGTTTTTGCACAAATCTGTGCGCGGGTGCTAAAGAGAGCAGCATCGGCATGCTTAGCACGTCGTTTGGTAGAAATTCACGTACGCGTTCTGCCAAAAGCACCATTTGCATGCACATCTTGTGGTTTTGCAGAAAACTTCATCCGCGTCTACCAAAAGATGCATGTGCATGTTTAAAACGCGTTTTCGCACAAATCCGTGCGCGGGTGCTAAAAAGAGCAGCATCGGCATGCTTACCACGTCGTTTGGTAGAAATCCACGTGCGCGTTCTGCCAAAAGCACCATTTGCATGCACATCTTGTGGTTTTGCAGAAAACTTCATCCGCGTCTACCAAAAGATGCATGTGCATGCTTAAAACGCGTTTTCGCACAAATCCGTGCGCGGGTGCTAAAAACAGCAGCATCGGCATGCTTAGCACGTCGTTTGGTAGAAATCCACGTGCGCGTTCTGCCAAAAGCACCATTTGCATGCACATCTTGTGGTTTTGCAGAAAACTTCATCCGCGTCTACCAAAAGATGGATGTGCATGCTTAAAACGCGTTTTCGCACAAATCCGCGCGCGGGTGCTAAAAAGAGCAGCATCGGCATGCTTAGCACGTCGTTTGGTAGAAATCCACGTGCGCGTTCTGCCAAAAGCACCAATTGCATGCACGTCTTGTGGTTTTGCAGAAAACTTCATCCGCGTCTACCAAAAGATGCATGTGCATGCTTAAAACGCGTTTTCGCACAAATCCGCGCGCGGGTGCTAAAAAGAGCAGCATCGGCATGCTTAGCACGTCGTTTGGTAGAAATCCACGTGCGCGTTCTGCCAAAAGCACCATTTGCATGCACATCTTGTGGTTTTGCAGAAAACTTCATCCGCGTCTACCAAAAGATGCATGTGCATGCTTAAAACGCGTTTTCGCACAAATCCGCGCGCGGGTGCTAAAAAGAGCAGCATCGGCATGCTTAGCACGTCGTTTGGTAGAAATCCACGTGCGCGTTCTGCCAAAAGCACCATTTGCATGCACATCTTGTGGTTTTGCAGAAAACTTCATCCGCGTCTACCAAAGATGCATGTGCATGCTTAAAACGCGTTTTCGCACAAATCCGTGCGCGGGTGCTAAAAAGAGCAGCATCGGCATGCTTAGCACGTCGTTTGGTAGAAATCCACGTGCGCGTTCTGCCAAAAGCACCATTTGCATGCACATCTTGTGGTTTTGCAGAAAACTTCATCCGCGTCTACCAAAAGATGCATGTGCATGCTTAAACGCGTTTTCGCACAAATCCGCGCGCGGGTGCTAAAAAGAGCAGCATCGGTATGCTTAGCACGTCGTTTGGTAGAAATCCACGTGCGCGTTCTGCCAAAAGCACCATTTGCACGCACATCTTGTGGTTTTGCAGAAAACTTCATCCGCGTCTACCAAAAGATGCATGTGCATGCTCAAAACGCGTTTTGGCACAAATGCGTGCGTGGGTGCTAAAAGAGCAGCATCGGCATGCTTAGCACGTCGTTTGGTAGAAATCCACGTGCGCGTTCTGCCAAAAGCACCATTTGCATGCACATATTGTGGTTTTGCAGAAAACTTCATCCGCGTCTACCAAAAGATGCATGTGCATGCTTAAAACGCGTTTTTGCACAAATCTGTGCGCGGGTGCTAAAGAGAGCAGCATCGGCATGCTTAGCACGTCGTTTGGTAGAATTCACGTACGCGTTCTGCCAAAAGCACCATTTGCATGCACATCTTGTGGTTTTGCAGAAAACTTCATCCGCGTCTACCAAAAGATGCATGTGCATGCTTAAAACGCGTTTTCGCACAAATCCGTGCGCGGGTGCTAAAAAGAGCAGCATCGGCATGCTTACCACGTCGTTTGGTAGAAATCCACGTGCGCGTTCTGCCAAAAGCACCATTTGCATGCACATCTTGTGGTTTTGCAGAAAACTTCATCCGCGTCTACCAAAAGATGCATGTGCATGCTTAAAACGCGTTTTCGCACAAATCCGTGCGCGGGTGCTAAAAAGAGCAGCATCGGCATGCTTAGCACGTCGTTTGGTAGAAATCCACGTGCGCGTTCTGCCAAAAGCACCATTTGCATGCACATCTTGTGGTTTTGTAGAAAACTTCATCCGCGTCTACCAAAAGATGCATGTGCATGCTTAAAACGCGTTTTCGCACAAATCCGCGCGCGGGTGCTAAAAAGAGCAGCATCGGCATGCTTAGCACGTCGTTTGGTAGAAATCCACGTGCGCGTTCTGCCAAAAGCACCAATTGCATGCACATCTTGTAGTTTTGCAGAAAACTTCATCCGCGTCTACCAAAAGATGCATGTGCATGCTTAAAACGCGTTTTCGCACAAATCCGCGCGCGGGTGCTAAAAAGAGCAGCATCGGCATGCTTAGCACGTCGTTTGGTAGAAATCCACGTGCGCGTTCTGCCAAAAGCACCATTTGCATGCACATCTTGTGGTTTTGTAGAAAACTTCATCCGCGTCTACCAAAAGATGCATGTGCATGCTTAAAACGCGTTTTCGCACAAATCCGTGCGCGGGTGCTAAAAAGAGCAGCATCGGCATGCTTAGCACGTCCTTTGGTAGAAATCCACGTGCGCGTTCTGCCAAAAGCACCATTTGCATGCACATCTTGTGGTTTTGCAGAAAACTTCATCCGCGTCTACCAAAAGATGGATGTGCATGCTTAAAACGCGTTTTCGCACAAATCCGCGCGCGGGTGCTAAAAAGAGCAGCATCGGCATGCTTAGCACGTCGTTTGGTAGAAATCCACGTGCGCGTTCTGCCAAAAGCACCAATTGCATGCACATCTTGTGGTTTTGCAGAAAACTTCATCCGCGTCTACCAAAAGATGCATGTGCATGCTTAAAACGCGTTTTCGCACAAATCCGCGCGCGGGTGCTAAAAAGAGCAGCATCGGCATGCTTAGCACGTCGTTTGGTAGAAATCCACGTGCGCGTTCTGCCAAAAGCACCATTTGCATGCACATCTTGTGGTTTTGCAGAAAACTTCATCCGCGTCTACCAAAAGATGCATGTGCATGCTTAAAACGCGTTTTCGCACAAATCCGCGCGCGGGTGCTAAAAAGAGCAGCATCGGCATGCTTAGCACGTCGTTTGGTAGAAATCCACGTGCGCGTTCTGCCAAAAGCACCATTTGCATGCACATCTTGTGGTTTTGCAGAAAACTTCATCCGCGTCTACCAAAAGATGCATGTGCATGCTTAAAACGCGTTTTCGCACAAATCCGTGCGCGGGTGCTAAAAAGAGCAGCATCGGCATGCTTAGCACGTCGTTTGGTAGAAATCCACGTGCGCGTTCTGCAAAAAGCACCATTTGCATGCACATCTTGTGGTTTTGCAGAAAACTTCATCCGCGTCTACCAAAAGATGCATGTGCATGCTTAAAACGCGTTTTCGCACAAATCCGCGCGCGGGTGCTAAAAAGAGCAGCATCGGTATGCTTAGCACGTCGTTTGGTAGAAATCCACGTGCGCGTTCTGCCAAAAGCACCATTTGCATGCACATCTTGTGGTTTTGCAGAAAACTTCATCCGCGTCTACCAAAAGATGCATGTGCATGCTTAAAACGCGTTTTCGCACAAATCCGCGCGCGGGTGCTAAAAAGAGCAGCATCGGCATGCTTAGCACGTCGTTTGGTAGAAATCCACGTGCGCGTTCTGCCAAAAGCACCATTTGCATGCACATCTTGTGGTTTTGCAGAAAACTTCATCCGCGTCTACCAAAAGATGCATGTGCATGCTTAAAACGCGTTTTCGCACAAATCCGTGCGCGGGTGCTAAAAAGAGCAGCATCGGCATGCTTAGCACGTCGTTTGGTAGAAATCCACGTGCGCGTTCTGCCAAAAGCACCATTTGCATGCACATCTTGTGGTTTTGCAGAAAACTTCATCCGCGTCTACCAAAAGATGCATGTGCATGCTTAAAACGCGTTTTCGCACAAATCCGCGCGCGGGTGCTAAAAAGAGCAGCATCGGTATGCTTAGCACGTCGTTTGGTAGAAATCCACGTGCGCGTTCTGCCAAAAGCACCATTTGCATGCACATCTTGTGGTTTTGCAGAAAACTTCATCCGCGTCTACCAAAAGATGCATGTGCATGCTTAAAACGCGTTTTCGCACAAATCCGTGCGCGGGTGCTAAAAAGAGCAGCATCGGCATGCTTAGCACGTCGTTTGGTAGAAATCCACGTGCGCGTTCTGCCAAAAGCACCATTTGCACGCACATCTTGTGGTTTTGCAGAAAACTTCATGCGCGTCTACCAAAAGATGCATGTGCATGCTTAAAACGCGTTTTCGCACAAATGCGTGCGCGGGTGCTAAAAAGAGCAGCATCGGCATGCTTAGCACGTCGTTTGGTAGAAATCCACGTGCGCGTTCTGCCAAAAGACCATTTGCATGCACATCTTGTGGTTTTGCAGAAAACTTCATCCGCGTCTACCAAAAGATGCATGTGCATGCTTAAAACGCGTTTTCGCACAAATCCGCGCGCGGGTGCTAAAAAGAGGAGCATCGGCATGCTTAGCACGTCGTTTGGTAGAATTCCACGTGCGCGTTCTTCCAAAAGCACCATTTGCACGCACATCTTGTGGTTTTGCAGAAAACTTCATCCGCGTCTACCAAAAGATGCATGTGCATGCTTAAAACGCGTTTTGGCACAAATGCGTGCGCGGGTGCTAAAAAGAGCAGCATCGGCATGCTTAGCACGTCGTTTGGTAGAAATCCACGTGCGCGTTCTGCCAAAAGCACCATTTGCATGCACATATTGTGGTTTTGCAGAAAACTTCATCCGCGTCTACCAAAAGATGCATGTGCATGCTTAAAACGCGTTTTTGCACAAATCTGTGCGCGGGTGCTAAAGAGAGCAGCATCGGCATGCTTAGCACGTCGTTTGGTAGAAATTCACGTACGCGTTCTGCCAAAAGCACCATTTGCATGCACATCTTGTGGTTTTGCAGAAAACTTCATCCGCGTCTACCAAAAGATGCATGTGCATGTTTAAAACGCGTTTTCGCACAAATCCGTGCGCGGGTGCTAAAAAGAGCAGCATCGGCATGCTTACCACGTCGTTTGGTAGAAATCCACGTGCGCGTTCTGCCAAAAGCACCATTTGCATGCACATCTTGTGGTTTTGCAGAAAACTTCATCCGCGTCTACCAAAAGATGCATGTGCATGCTTAAAACGCGTTTTCGCACAAATCCGTGCGCGGGTGCTAAAAACAGCAGCATCGGCATGCTTAGCACGTCGTTTGGTAGAAATCCACGTGCGCGTTCTGCCAAAAGCACCATTTGCATGCACATCTTGTGGTTTTGCAGAAAACTTCATCCGCGTCTACCAAAAGATGGATGTGCATGCTTAAAACGCGTTTTCGCACAAATCCGCGCGCGGGTGCTAAAAAGAGCAGCATCGGCATGCTTAGCACGTCGTTTGGTAGAAATCCACGTGCGCGTTCTGCCAAAAGCACCAATTGCATGCACGTCTTGTGGTTTTGCAGAAAACTTCATCCGCGTCTACCAAAAGATGCATGTGCATGCTTAAAACGCGTTTTCGCACAAATCCGCGCGCGGGTGCTAAAAAGAGCAGCATCGGCATGCTTAGCACGTCGTTTGGTAGAAATCCACGTGCGCGTTCTGCCAAAAGCACCATTTGCATGCACATCTTGTGGTTTTGCAGAAAACTTCATCCGCGTCTACCAAAAGATGCATGTGCATGCTTAAAACGCGTTTTCGCACAAATCCGCGCGCGGGTGCTAAAAAGAGCAGCATCGGCATGCTTAGCACGTCGTTTGGTAGAAATCCACGTGCGCGTTCTGCCAAAAGCACCATTTGCATGCACATCTTGTGGTTTTGCAGAAAACTTCATCCGCGTCTACCAAAAGATGCATGTGCATGCTTAAAACGCGTTTTCGCACAAATCCGTGCGCGGGTGCTAAAAAGAGCAGCATCGGCATGCTTAGCACGTCGTTTGGTAGAAATCCACGTGCGCGTTCTGCCAAAAGCACCATTTGCATGCACATCTTGTGGTTTTGCAGAAAACTTCATCCGCGTCTACCAAAAGATGCATGTGCATGCTTAAAACGCGTTTTCGCACAAATCCGCGCGCGGGTGCTAAAAAGAGCAGCATCGGTATGCTTAGCACGTCGTTTGGTAGAAATCCACGTGCGCGTTCTGCCAAAAGCACCATTTGCATGCACATCTTGTGGTTTTGCAGAAAACTTCATCCGCGTCTACCAAAAGATGCATGTGCATGCTTAAAACGCGTTTTCGCACAAATCCGTGCGCGGGTGCTAAAAAGAGCAGCATCGGCATGCTTAGCACGTCGTTTGGTAGAAATCCACGTGCGCGTTCTGCCAAAAGCACCATTTGCACGCACATCTTGTGGTTTTGCAGAAAACTTCATGCGCGTCTACCAAAAGATGCATGTGCATGCTTAAAACGCGTTTTCGCACAAATGCGTGCGCGGGTGCTAAAAAGAGCAGCATCGGCATGCTTAGCACGTCGATTGGTAGAAATCCACGTGCGCGTTCTGCCAAAAGCACCATTTGCATGCACATCTTGTGGTTTTGCAGAAAACTTCATCCGCGTCTACCAAAAGATGCATGTGCATGCTTAAAACGCGTTTTCGCACAAATCCGCGCGCGGGTGCTAAAAAGAGCAGCATCGGCATGCTTAGCACGTCGTTTGGTAGAATTCCACGTGCGCGTTCTGCCAAAAGCACCATTTGCACGCACATCTTGTGGTTTTGCAGAAAACTTCATCCGCGTCTACCAAAAGATGCATGTGCATGCTCAAAACGCGTTTTGGCACAAATGCGTGCGTGGGTGCTAAAAAGAGCAGCATCGGCATGCTTAGCACGTCGTTTGGTAGAAATCCACGTGCGCGTTCTGCCAAAAGCACCATTTGCATGCACATATTGTGGTTTTGCAGAAAACTTCATCCGCGTCTACCAAAAGATGCATGTGCATGCTTAAAACGCGTTTTTGCACAAATCTGTGCGCGGGTGCTAAAGAGAGCAGCATCGGCATGCTTAGCACGTCGTTTGGTAGAAATTCACGTACGCGTTCTGCCAAAAGCACCATTTGCATGCACATCTTGTGGTTTTGCAGAAAACTTCATCCGCGTCTACCAAAAGATGCATGTGCATGCTTAAAACGCGTTTTCGCACAAATCCGTGCGCGGGTGCTAAAAAGAGCAGCATCGGCATGCTTACCACGTCGTTTGGTAGAAATCCACGTGCGCGTTCTGCCAAAAGCACCATTTGCATGCACATCTTGTGGTTTTGCAGAAAACTTCATCCGCGTCTACCAAAAGATGCATGTGCATGCTTAAAACGCGTTTTCGCACAAATCCGTGCGCGGGTGCTAAAAAGAGCAGCATCGGCATGCTTAGCACGTCGTTTGGTAGAAATCCACGTGCGCGTTCTGCCAAAAGCACCATTTGCATGCACATCTTGTGGTTTTGTAGAAAACTTCATCCGCGTCTACCAAAAGATGCATGTGCATGCTTAAAACGCGTTTTCGCACAAATCCGCGCGCGGGTGCTAAAAAGAGCAGCATCGGCATGCTTAGCACGTCGTTTGGTAGAAATCCACGTGCGCGTTCTGCCAAAAGCACCAATTGCATGCACATCTTGTAGTTTTGCAGAAAACTTCATCCGCGTCTACCAAAAGATGCATGTGCATGCTTAAAACGCGTTTTCGCACAAATCCGCGCGCGGGTGCTAAAAAGAGCAGCATCGGCATGCTTAGCACGTCGTTTGGTAGAAATCCACGTGCGCGTTCTGCCAAAAGCACCATTTGCATGCACATCTTGTGGTTTTGTAGAAAACTTCATCCGCGTCTACCAAAAGATGCATGTGCATGCTTAAAACGCGTTTTCGCACAAATCCGTGCGCGGGTGCTAAAAAGAGCAGCATCGGCATGCTTAGCACGTCCTTTGGTAGAAATCCACGTGCGCGTTCTGCCAAAAGCACCATTTGCATGCACATCTTGTGGTTTTGCAGAAAACTTCATCCGCGTCTACCAAAAGATGGATGTGCATGCTTAAAACGCGTTTTCGCACAAATCCGCGCGCGGGTGCTAAAAAGAGCAGCATCGGCATGCTTAGCACGTCGTTTGGTAGAAATCCACGTGCGCGTTCTGCCAAAAGCACCAATTGCATGCACATCTTGTGGTTTTGCAGAAAACTTCATCCGCGTCTACCAAAAGATGCATGTGCATGCTTAAAACGCGTTTTCGCACAAATCCGCGCGCGGGTGCTAAAAAGAGCAGCATCGGCATGCTTAGCACGTCGTTTGGTAGAAATCCACGTGCGCGTTCTGCCAAAAGCACCATTTGCATGCACATCTTGTGGTTTTGCAGAAAACTTCATCCGCGTCTACCAAAAGATGCATGTGCATGCTTAAAACGCGTTTTCGCACAAATCCGCGCGCGGGTGCTAAAAAGAGCAGCATCGGCATGCTTAGCACGTCGTTTGGTAGAAATCCACGTGCGCGTTCTGCCAAAAGCACCATTTGCATGCACATCTTGTGGTTTTGCAGAAAACTTCATCCGCGTCTACCAAAAGATGCATGTGCATGCTTAAAACGCGTTTTCGCACAAATCCGTGCGCGGGTGCTAAAAAGAGCAGCATCGGCATGCTTAGCACGTCGTTTGGTAGAAATCCACGTGCGCGTTCTGCAAAAAGCACCATTTGCATGCACATCTTGTGGTTTTGCAGAAAACTTCATCCGCGTCTACCAAAAGATGCATGTGCATGCTTAAAACGCGTTTTCGCACAAATCCGCGCGCGGGTGCTAAAAAGAGCAGCATCGGTATGCTTAGCACGTCGTTTGGTAGAAATCCACGTGCGCGTTCTGCCAAAAGCACCATTTGCATGCACATCTTGTGGTTTTGCAGAAAACTTCATCCGCGTCTACCAAAAGATGCATGTGCATGCTTAAAACGCGTTTTCGCACAAATCCGTGCGCGGGTGCTAAAAAGAGCAGCATCGGCATGCTTAGCACGTCGTTTGGTAGAAATCCACGTGCGCGTTCTGCCAAAAGCACCATTTGCACGCACATCTTGTGGTTTTGCAGAAAACTTCATGCGCGTCTACCAAAAGATGCATGTGCATGCTTAAAACGCGTTTTCGCACAAATGCGTGCGCGGGTGCTAAAAAGAGCAGCATCGGCATGCTTAGCACGTCGTTTGGTAGAAATCCACGTGCGCGTTCTGCCAAAAGCACCATTTGCATGCACATGTTGTGGTTTTGCAGAAAACTTCATCCGCTTCTACCAAAAGATGCATGGGCATGCTTAAAACGCGTTTTCGCACAAATCCGTGCGCGGGTGCTAAAAAGAGCAGCATCGGCATGCTTAGCACGTCGTTTGGTAGAAATCCACGTGCGCGTTCTGCCAAAAGCACCATTTGCATGCACATCTTGTGGTTTTGCAGAAAACTTCATCCGCGTCTACCAAAAGATGCATGTGCATGCTTAAAACGCGTTTTCGCACAAATCCGTGCGCGGGTGCTAAAAAGAGCAGCATCGGCATGCTTAGCACGTCGTTTGGTAGAAATCCACGTGCGCGTTCTGCCAAAAGCACCATTTGCATGCACATCTTGTGGTTTTGCAGAAAACTTCATCCGCGTCTACCAAAAGATGCATGTGCATTGCTTAAAACGCGTTTTCGCACAAATCCGTGCGCGGGTGCTAAAAAGAGCAGCATCGGCATGCTTAGCACGTCGTTTGGTAGAAATCCACGTGCGCGTTCTGCCAAAAGCACCATTTGCATGCAGATCTTATGGTTTTGCAGAAAACTTCATCCGCGTCTACCAAAAGATGCATGGGCATGCTTAAAACTCGTTTTCGCACAAATCCGTGCGCGGGTGCTAAAAAGAGCAGCATCGGCATGCTTAGCACGTCGTTTGGTAGAAATCCACGTGCGCGTTCTGCCAAAAGCACCATTTGCATGCACATCTTGTGGTTTTGCAGAAAACTTCATCCGCGTCTACCAAAAGATGCATGTGCATGCTTAAAACGCGTTTTCGCACAAATCCCTGCGCGGGTGCTAAAAAGAGCAGCATCGGCATGCTTAGCACGTCGTTTGGTAGAAATCCACGTGCGCGTTCTGCCAAAAGCACCATTTGCATGCACATCTTCTGGTTTTGCAGAAAACTTCATCCGCGTCTACCAAAAGATGCATGTGCATGCTTAAAACGCGTTTTCGCACAAATCCGCGCGCGGGTGCTAAAAAGAGCAGCATCGGCATGCTTAGCACGTCGTTTGGTAGAAATCCACGTGCGCGTTCTGCCAAAAGCACCATTTGCATGCACATCTTGTGGTTTTGCAGAAAACTTCATCCGCGTCTACCAAAAGATGCATGTGCATGCTTAAAACGCGTTTTCGCACGAATCCGTGCGCGGGTGCTAAAAAGAGCAGCATCGGCATGCTTAGCACGTCGTCTGGTAGAAATCCACGTGCGCGTTCTGCAAAAAGCACCATTTGCATGCACATCTTGTGGTTTTGCAGAAAACTTCATCCGCGTCTACCAAAAGATGCATGTGCATGCTTAAAACGCGTTTTCACACAAATCCGCGCGCGGGTGCTAAAAAGAGCAGCATCGGCATGCTTAGCACGTCGTTTGGTAGAAATCCACGTGCGCGTTCTGCCAAAAGCACCATTTGCATGCACATCTTGTGGTTTTGCAGAAAACTTCATCCGCGTCTACCAAAAGATGCATGTGCATGCTTAAAACGCGTTTTCGCACAAATCCGTGCGCGGGTGCTAAAAAGAGCAGCATCGGCATGCTTAGCACGTCGTTTGGTAGAAATCCACGTGCGCGTTCTGCCAAAAGCACCATTTGCATGCACATCTTGTGGTTTTGCAGAAAACTTCATCCGCGTCTACCAAAAGATGCATGTGCATGCTTAAAACGCGTTTTCGCACAAATCCGTGCGCGGGTGCTAAAAAGAGCAGCATCGGCATGCTTAGCACGTCGTTTGGTAGAAATCCACGTGCGCGTTCTGCAAAAAGCACGATTTGCATGCACATCTTGTGGTTTTGCAGAAAACTTCATCCGCGTCTACCAAAAGATGCATGTGCATGCTTAAAACGCGTTTTCGCACAAATGCGTGCGCGGGTGCTAAAAACAGCAGCATCGGCATGCTTAGCACGTCGTTTGGTAGAAATCCACGTGCGCGTTCTGCCAAAAGCACCATTTGCATGCACATCTTGTGGTTTTGCAGAAAACTTCATCCGCGTCTACCAAAAGATGCATGTGCATGCTTAAAACGCGTTTTCGCACAAATCCGTGCGCGGGTGCTAAAAAGAGCAGCATCGGCATGCTTAGCACGTCGTTTGGTAGAAATCCACGTGCGCGTTCTGAAAAAAGCACCATTTGCATGCACATCTTGTGGTTTTGCAGAAAACTTCATCCGCGTCTACCAAAAGATGCATGTGCATGCTTAAAACGCGTTTTCGCACAAATGCGTGCGCGGGTGCTAAACAGAGCAGCATCGGCATGCTTAGCACGTCGTTTGGTAGAAATCCACGTGCGCGTTCTGCAAAAAGCACCATTTGCATGCACATCTTGTGGTTTTGCAGAAAACTTCATCCGCGTCTACCAAAAGATGCATGTGCATGCTAAAACGCGTTTTCGCACAAATGCGTGCGCGGGTGCTAAAAAGAGCAGCATCGGCATGCTTAGCACGTCGTTTGGTAGAAATCCACGTGCGCGTTCTGCCAAAAGCACCATTTGCATGCACATCTTGTGGTTTTGCAGAAAACTTCATCCGCGTCTACCAAAAGATGCATGTGCATGCTTAAAACGCGTTTTCGCACAAATGCGTGCGCGGGTGCTAAAAAGAGCAGCATCGGCATGCTTAGCGCGTCGTTTGGTAGAAATCCACGTGCGCGTTCTGCCAAAAGCACCATTTGCATGCACATCTTGTGGTTTTGCAGAAAACTTCATCCGCTTCTACCAAAAGATGCATGGGCATGCTTAAAACGCGTTTTCGCACAAATCCGTGCGCGGGTGCTAAAAAGAGCAGCATCGGCATGCTTAGCACGTCGTTTGGTAGAAATCCACGTGCGCGTTCTGCCAAAAGCACCATTTGCATGCACATCTTGTGGTTTTGCAGAAAACTTCATCCGCGTCTACCAAAAGATGCATGTGCATGCTTAAAACGCGTTCTCGCACAAATCCGTGCGCGGGTGCTAAAAAGAGCAGCATCGGCATGCTTAGCACGTCGTTTGGTAGAAATCCACGTGCGCGTTCTGCCAAAAGCACCATTTGCATGCACATCTTGTGGTTTTGCAGAAAACTTCATCCGCGTCTACCAAAAGATGCATGTGCATTGCTTAAAACGCGTTTTCGCACAAATCCGTGCGCGGGTGCTAAAAAGAGCAGCATCGGCATGCTTAGCACGTCGTTTGGTAAAAATCTACGTGCGCGTTCTGCCAAAAGCACCATTTGCATGCACATCTTATGGTTTTGCAGAAAACTTCATCCGCGTCTACCAAAAGATGCATGGGCATGCTTAAAACTCGTTTTCGCACAAATCCGTGCGCGGGTGCTAAAAAGAGCAGCATCGGCATGCTTAGCACGTCGTTTGGTAGAAATCCACGTGCGCGTTCTGCCAAAAGCACCATTTGCATGCACATCTTGTGGTTTTGCAGAAAACTTCATCCGCGTCTACCAAAAGATGCATGTGCATGCTTAAAACGCGTTTTCGCACAAATCTCTGCGCGGGTGCTAAAAAGAGCAGCATCGGCATGCTTAGCACGTCGTTTGGTAGAAATCCACGTGCGCGTTCTGCCAAAAGCACCATTTGCATGCACATCTTGTGGTTTTGCAGAAAACTTCATCCGCGTCTACCAAAAGATGCATGTGCATGCTTAAAACGCGTTTTCGCACAAATCCGTGCGCGGGTGCTAAAAAGAGCAGCATCGGCATGCTTAGCACGTCGTTTGGTAGAAATCCACGTGCGCGTTCTGCCAAAAGCACCATTTGCATGCACATATTGTGGTTTTGCAGAAAACTTCATCCGCGTCTACCAAAAGATGCATGTGCATGCTTAAAACGCGTTTTCGCACGAATCCGTGCGCGGGTGCTAAAAAGAGCAGCATCGGCATGCTTAGCACGTCGTCTGGTAGAAATCCACGTGCGCGTTCTGCAAAAAGCACCATTTGCATGCACATCTTGTGGTTTTGCAGAAAACTTCATCCGCGTCTACCAAAAGATGCATGTGCATGCTTAAAACGCGTTTTCACACAAATCCGCGCGCGGGTGCTAAAAAGAGCAGCATCGGCATGCTTAGCACGTCGTTTGGTAGAAATCCACGTGCGCGTTCTGCCAAAAGCACCATTTGCATGCACATCTTGTGGTTTTGCAGAAAACTTCATCCGCGTCTACCAAAAGATGCATGTGCATGCTTAAAACGCGTTTTCGCACAAATCCGTGCGCGGGTGCTAAAAAGAGCAGCATCGGCATGCTTAGCACGTCGTTTGGTAGAAATCCACGTGCGCGTTCTGCCAAAAGCACCATTTGCATGCACATCTTGTGGTTTTGCAGAAAACTTCATCCGCGTCTACCAAAAGATGCATGTGCATGCTTAAAACGCGTTTTCGCACAAATCCGTGCGCGGGTGCTAAAAAGAGCAGCATCGGCATGCTTAGCACGTCGTTTGGTAGAAATCCACGTGCGCGTTCTGCCAAAAGCACCATTTGCATGCACATCTTGTGGTTTTGCAGAAAACTTCATCCGCGTCTACCAAAAGATGCATGTGCATGCTTAAAACGCGTTTTCGCACAAATCCGTGCGCGGGTGCTAAAAAGAGCAGCATCGGCATGCTTAGCACGTCGTTTGGTAGAAATCCACGTGCGCGTTCTGCAAAAAGCACCATTTGCATGCACATCTTGTGGTTTTGCAGAAAACTTCATCCGCGTCTACCAAAAGATGCATGTGCATGCTTAAAACGCGTTTTCGCACAAATCCGTGCGCGGGTGCTAAAAAGAGCAGCATCGGCATGCTTAGCACTTCGTTTGGTAGAAATCCCACGTGCGCGTTCTGCCAAAAGCACCATTTGCACGCACATCTTGTGGTTTTGCAGAAAACTTCATCCGCGTCTACCAAAAGATGCATGTGCATGCTTAAAACGCGTTTTCGCACAAATGCGTGCGCGGGTGCTAAAAAGAGCAGCATCGGCATGCTTAGCACGCCGTTTGGTAGGAATCCACGCGCGCGTTCTGCCAAAAGCACCATTTGCATGCACATCTTGTGGTTTTGCAGAAAACTTCATCCGCGTCTACCAAAAGATGCATGTGCATGCTTAAAACGCGTTTTCGCACAAATCCGCGCGCGGGTGCTAAAAAGAGCAGCATCGGCATGCTTAGCACGTCGTTTGGTAGAAATCCACGTGCGCGTTCTGCCAAAAGCACCATTTGCATGCACATCTTGTGGTTTTGCAGAAAACTTCATCCGCGTCTACCAAAAGATGCATGTGCATGCTTAAAACGCGTTTTCGCACAAATCCGTGCGCGGGTGCTAAAAAGAGCAGCATCGGCATGCTTAGCACGTCGTTTGGTAGAAATCCACGTGCGCGTTCTGCCAAAAGCACCATTTGCACGCACATCTTGTGGTTTTGCAGAAAACTTCATCCGCGTCTACCAAAAGATGCATGTGCATGCTTAAAACGCGTTTTCACACAAATGCGTGCGCGGGTGCTAAAAAGAGCAGCATCGGCATGCTTAGCACGTCGTTTGGTAGAAATCCACGTGCGCGTTCTGCCAAAAGCACCATTTGCATGCACATCTTGTGGTTTTGCAGAAAACTTCATCCGCGTCTACCAAAAGATGCATGTGCATGCTTAAAACGCGTTTTCGCACAAATCCGTGCGCGGGTGCTAAAAAGAGCAGCATCGGCATGCTTAGCACGTCGTCTGGTAGAAATCCACGTGCGCGTTCTGCAAAAAGCACCATTTGCATGCACATCTTGTGGTTTTGCAGAAAACTTCATCCGCGTCTACCAAAAGATGCATGTGCATGCTTAAAACGCGTTTTCACACAAATCCGCGCGCGGGTGCTAAAAAGAGCAGCATCGGCATGCTTAGCACGTCGTTTGGTAGAAATCCACGTGCGCGTTCTGCCAAAAGCACCATTTGCATGCACATCTTGTGGTTTTGCAGAAAACTTCATCCGCGTCTACCAAAAGATGCATGTGCATGCTTAAAACGCGTTTTCGCACAAATCCGTGCGCGGGTGCTAAAAAGAGCAGCATCGGCATGCTTAGCACGTCGTTTGGTAGAAATTCACGTGCGCGTTCTGCCAAAAGCACCATTTGCATGCACATCTTGTGGTTTTGCAGAAAGCTTCATCCGCGTCTACCAAAAGATGCATGTGTATGCTTAAAACGCGTTTTCGCACAAATCCGTGCGCGGGTGCTCAAAAGAGCAGCATCGGCATGCTTAGCACGTCGTCTGGTAGAAATCCACGTGCGCGTTCTGCAAAAAGCACCATTTGCATGCACATCTTGTGGTTTTGCAGAAAACTTCATCCGCGTCTACCAAAAGATGCATGTGCATGCTTAAAACGCGTTTTCACACAAATCCGCGCGCGGGTGCTAAAAAGAGCAGCATCGGCATGCTTAGCACGTCGTTTGGTAGAAATCCACGTGCGCGTTCTGCCAAAAGCACCATTTGCATGCACATCTTGTGGTTTTGCAGAAAACTTTATCCGCGACTACCAAAAGATGCATGTGCATGCTTAAAACGCGTTTTCGCACAAATCCGTGCGCGGGTGCTAAAAAGAGCAGCATCGGCATGCTTAGCACGTCGTTTGGTAGAAATCCACGTGCGCGTTCTGCCAAAAGCACCATTTGCATGCACATCTTGTGGTTTTGCAGAAAACTTCATCCGCGTCTACCAAAAGATGCATGTGCATGCTTAAAACGCGTTTTCGCACAAATCCGTGCGCGGGTGCTAAAAAGAGCAGCATCGGCATGCTTAGCACGTCGTTTGGTAGAAATCTACGTGCGCGTTCTGCCAAAAGCACCATTTGCATGCACATCTTGTGGTTTTGCAGAAAACTTCATCCGCGTCTACCAAAAGATGCATGTGCATGCTTAAAACGCGTTTTCGCACAAATCCGTGCGCGGGTGCTAAAAAGAGCAGCATCGGCATGCTTAGCACGTCGTTTGGTAGAAATCCACGTGCGCGTTCTGCAAAAAGCACCATTATCATGCACATCTTGTGGTTTTGCAGAAAACTTCATCCGCGTCTACCAAAAGATGCATGTGCATGCTTAAAACGCGTTTTAGCACAAATCCGTGCGCGGGTGCTAGAAAGAGCAGCATCGGCATGCTTAGCACGTCGTTTGGTAGAAATCCACGTGCGCGTTCTGCCAAAAGCACCATTTGCATGTACATCTTGTGGTTTTGCAGATAACTTCATCCGCGTCTACCAAAAGATGCATGTGCATGCTTAAAACGCGTTTTCGCACAAATGCGTGCGCGGGTGCTAAAAAGAGCAGCATCGGCATGCTTAGCACGTCGTTTGGTAGAAATCCACGTGCGCGTTCTGCCAAAAGCACCATTTGCATGCACATCTTGTGGTTTTGCAGAAAACTTCATCCGCGTCTACCAAAATATGCATGTGCATGCTTAAAACGCGTTTTCGCACAAATCCGTGCGCGGGTGCTAAAAAGAGCAGCATCGGCATGCTTAGCACGTCGTCTGGTAGAAATCCACGTGCGCGTTCTGCAAAAAGCACCATTTGCATGCACATCTTGTGGTTTTGCAGAAAACTTCATCCGCGTCTACCAAAAGATGCATGTGCATGCTTAAAACGCGTTTTCGCACAAATCCGTGCGCGGGTGCTAAAAAGAGCAGCATCGGCATGCTTAGCACGTCGTTTGGTAGAAATCTACGTGCGCGTTCTGCCAAAAGCACCATTTGCATGCACATCTTGTGGTTTTGCAGAAAACTTCATCCGCGTCTACCAAAAGATGCATGTGCATGCTTAAAACGCGTTTTCGCACAAATCCGTGCGCGGGTGCTAAAAAGAGCAGCATCGGCATGCTTAGCACGTCGTTTGGTAGAAATTCACGTGCGCGTTCTGCCAAAAGCACCATTTGCATGCACATCTTGTGGTTTTGCAGAAAGCTTCATCCGCGTCTACCAAAAGATGCATGTGCATGCTTAAAACGCGTTTTCGCACAAATCCGTGCGCGGGTGCTAAAAAGAGCAGCATCGGCATGCTTAGCACGTCGTCTGGTAGAAATCCACGTGCGCGTTCTGCAAAAAGCACCATTTGCATGCACATCTTGTGGTTTTGCAGAAAACTTCATCCGCGTCTACCAAAAGATGCATGTGCATGCTTAAAACGCGTTTTCACACAAATCCGCGCGCGGGTGCTAAAAAGAGCAGCATCGGCATGCTTAGCACGTCGTTTGGTAGAAATCCACGTGCGCGTTCTGCCAAAAGCACCATTTGCATGCACATCTTGTGGTTTTGCAGAAAACTTTATCCGCGACTACCAAAAGATGCATGTGCATGCTTAAAACGCGTTTTCGCACAAATCCGTGCGCGGGTGCTAAAAAGAGCAGCATCGGCATGCTTAGCACGTCGTCTGGTAGAAATGCACGTGCGCGTTCTGCAAAAAGCACCATTTGCATGCACATCTTGTGGTTTTGCAGAAAACTTCATCCGCGTCTACCAAAAGATGCATGTGCATGCTTAAAACGCGTTTTCACACAAATCCGCGCGCGGGTGCTAAAAAGAGCAGCATCGGCATGCTTAGCACGTCGTTTGGTAGAAATCCACGTGCGCGTTCTGCCAAAAGCACCATTTGCATGCACATCTTGTGGTTTTGCAGAAAACTTTATCCGCGACTACCAAAAGATGCATGTGCATGCTTAAAACGCGTTTTCGCACAAATCCGTGCGCGGGTGCTAAAAAGAGCAGCATCGGCATGCTTAGCACGTCGTTTGGTAGAAATCCACGTGCGCGTTCTGCCAAAAGCACCATTTGCATGCACATCTTGTGGTTTTGCAGAAAACTTCATCCGCGTCTACCAAAAGATGCATGTGCATGCTTAAAACGCGTTTTCGCACAAATCCGTGCGCGGGTGCTAAAAAGAGCAGCATCGGCATGCTTAGCACGTCGTTTGGTAGAAATCTACGTGCGCGTTCTGCCAAAAGCACCATTTGCATGCACATCTTGTGGTTTTGCAGAAAACTTCATCCGCGTCTACCAAAAGATGCATGTGCATGCTTAAAACGCGTTTTCGCACAAATCCGTGCGCGGGTGCTAAAAAGAGCAGCATCGGCATGCTTAGCACGTCGTTTGGTAGAAATCCACGTGCGCGTTCTGCAAAAAGCACCATTATCATGCACATCTTGTGGTTTTGCAGAAAACTTCATCCGCGTCTACCAAAAGATGCATGTGCATGCTTAAAACGCGTTTTCGCACAAATCCGTGCGCGGGTGCTAAAAAGAGCAGCATCGGCATGCTTAGCACGTCGTTTGGTAGAAATCCACGTGCGCGTTCTGCCAAAAGCACCATTTGCATGTACATCTTGTGGTTTTGCAGATAACTTCATCCGCGTCTACCAAAAGATGCATGTGCATGCTTAAAACGCGTTTTCGCACAAATGCGTGCGCGGGTGCTAAAAAGAGCAGCATCGGCATGCTTAGCACGTCGTTTGGTAGAAATCCACGTGCGCGTTCTGCCAAAAGCACCATTTGCATGCACATCTTGTGGTTTTGCAGAAAACTTCATCCGCGTCTACCAAAAGATGCATGTGCATGCTTAAAACGCGTTTTCACACAAATCCGCGCGCGGGTGCTAAAAAGAGCAGCATCGGCATGCTTAGCACGTCGTTTGGTAGAAATCCACGTGCGCGTTCTGCCAAAAGCACCATTTGCATGCACATCTTGTGGTTTTGCAGAAAACTTCATCCGCGTCTACCAAAAGATGCATGTGCATGCTTAAAACGCGTTTTCGCACAAATCCGTGCGCGGGTGCTAAAAAGAGCAGCATCGGCATGCTTAGCACGTCGTTTGGTAGAAATTCACGTGCGCGTTCTGCCAAAAGCACCATTTGCATGCACATCTTGTGGTTTTGCAGAAAGCTTCATCCGCGTCTACCAAAAGATGCATGTGCATGCTTAAAACGCGTTTTCGCACAAATGCGTGCGCCGGTGCTAAAAAGAGCAGCATCGGCATGCTTAGCACGTCGTTTGGTAGAAATCCACGTGCGCGTTCTGCCAAAAGCACCATTTGCATGCACATCTTGTGGTTTTGCAGAAAACTTCATCCGCGTCTACCAAAAGATGCATGTGCATGCTTAAAACGCGTTTTCGCACAAATCCGCGCGCGGGTGCTAAAAAGAGCAGCATCGGCATGCTTAGCCCGTCGTTTGGTAGAAATCCACGTGCGCGTTCTGCCAAAAGCACCATTTGCATGCACATCTTGTGGTTTTGCAGAAAACTTCATCCGCGTCTACCAAAAGATGCATGTGCATGCTTAAAACGCGTTTTCGCACAAATCCGTGCGCGGGTGCTAAAAAGAGCAGCATCGGCATGCTTAGCACGTCGTTTGGTAGAAATCCACGTGCGCGTTCTGCCAAAAGCACCATTTGCATGCACATCTTGTGGTTTTGCAGAAAACTTCATCCGCGTCTACCAAAAGATGCATGTGCATGCTTAAAACGCGTTTTCGCACAAATCCGTGCGCGGGTGCTAAAAAGAGCAGCATCGGCATGCTTAGCACGTCGTTTGGTAGAAATCCACGTGCGCGTTCTGCCAAAAGCACCATTTGCATGCACATCTTGTGGTTTTGCAGAAAACTTCATCCGCGTCTACCAAAAGATGCATGTGCATGCTTAAAACGCGTTTTCGCACAAATCCGTGCGCGGGTGCTAAAAAGAGCAGCATCGGCATGCTTAGCACGTCGTTTGGTAGAAATCCACGTGCGCGTTCTGCCAAAAGCACCATTTGCATGCACATCTTGTGGTTTTGCAGAAAACTTCATCCGCGTCTACCAAAAGATGCATGTGCATGCTTAAAACGCGTTTTCGCACAAATCCGCGCGCGGGTGCTAAAAAGAGCAGCATCGGCATGCTTAGCACGTCGTTTGGTAGAAATCCACGTGCGCGTTCTGCCAAAAGCACCATTTGCATGCACATCTTGTGGTTTTGCAGAAAACTTCATCCGCGTCTACCAAAAGATGCATGTGCATGCTTAAAACGCGTTTTCGCACAAATCCGCGCGCGTGTGCTAAAAAGAGCAGCATCGGTATGCTTAGCACGTCGTTTGGTAGAAATCCACGTGCGCGTTCTGCCAAAAGCACCATTTGCATGCACCTCTTGTGGTTTTGCAGAAAACTGCATCCGCGTCTACCAAAAGATGCATGTGCATGCTTAAAACGCGTTTTCGCACAAATGCGTGCGCGGGTGCTAAAAAGAGCAGCATCGGCATGCTTAGCACGTCGTTTGGTAGAATTCCACGTGCGCGTTCTGCCAAAAGCACCATTTGCACGCACATCTTGTGGTTTTGCAGAAAACTTCATCCGCGTCTACCAAAAGATGCATGTGCATGCTTAAAACGCGTTTTCGCACAAATGCGTGCGCGGGTGCTAAAAAGAGCAGCATCGGCATGCTTAGCACGTCGTTTGGTAGAAATCCACGTGCGCGTTCTGCCAAAAGAACCATTTGCATGCACATATTGTGGTTTTGCAGAAAACTTCATCCGCGTCTACCAAAAGATGCATGTGCATGCTTAAAACGCGTTTTTGCACAAATCCGCGCGCGGGTGCTAAAGAGAGCAGCATCGGCGTGCTTAGCACGTCGTTTGGTAGAAATTCACGTACGCGTTCTGCCAAAAGCACCATTTGCATGCACATCTTGTGGTTTTGCAGAAAACTTCATCCGCGTCTACCAAAAGATGCATGTGCATGCTTAAAACGCGTTTTCGCACAAATCCGTGCGCGGGTGCTAAAAAGAGCAGCATCGGCATGCTTAGCACGTCGTTTGGTAGAAATCCACGTGCGCGTTCTGCCAAAAGCACCATTTGCATGCACATCTTGTGGTTTTGCAGAAAACTTCATCCGCGTCTACCAAAAGATGCATGTGCATGCTTAAAACGCGTTTTCGCACAAATCCGTGCGCGGGTGCTAAAAAGAGCAGCATCGGCATGCTTAGCACGTCGTTTGGTAGAAATCCACGTGCGCGTTCTGCCAAAAGCACCATTTGCATGCACATCTTGTGGTTTTGCAGAAAACTTCATCCGCGTCTACCAAAAGATGCATGTGCATGCTTAAAACGCGTTTTCGCACAAATCTGCGCGCGGGTGCTAAAAAGAGCAGCATCGGCATGCTTAGAACGTCGTTCGGTAGAAATCCACGTGCGCGTTCTGCCAAAAGCACCATTTGCATGCACATCTTGTGGTTTTGCAGAAAACTTCATCCGCGTCTACCAAAAGATGCATGTGCATGCTTAAAACGCCTTTTCGCACAAATCCGTGCGCGGGTGCTAAAAAGAGCAGCATCGGCATGCTTAGCACGTCGTTTGGTAGAAATCCACGTGCGCGTTCTGCCAAAAGCACCATTTGCATGGACATCTTGTGGTTTTGCAGAAAACTTCATCCGCGTCTACCAAAAGATGCATGTGCATGCTTAAAACGCGTTTTCGCACAAATCCGTGCGCGGGTGCTAAAAAGAGCAGCATCGGCATGCTTAGCACGTCGTTTGGTAGAAATCCACGTGCGCGTTCTGCCAAAAGCACCATTTGCATGCACATCTTGTGGTTTTGCAGAAAACTTCATCCGCGTCTACCAAAAGATGCATGTCCATGCTTAAAACGCGTTTTCGCACAAATCCGTGCGCGGGTGCTAAAAAGAGCAGCATCGGCATGCTTAGCACGTTGTTTGGTAGAAATCCACGTGCGCGTTCTGCCAAAAGCACCATTTGCATGCACATCTTGTGGTTTTGCAGAAAACTTCATCCGCGTCTACCAAAAGATGCATGTGCATGCTTAAAACGCGTTTTCACACAAATCCGCGCGCGGGTGCTAAAAAGAGCAGCATCGGCATGCTTAGCACGTCGTTTGGTAGAAATCCACGTGCGCGTTCTGCCAAAAGCACCATTTGCATGCACATCTTGTGGTTTTGCAGAAAACTTCATCCGCGTCTACCAAAATATGCATGTGCATGCTTAAAACGCGTTTTCGCACAAATCCGTGCGTGGGTGCTAAAAAGAGCAGCATCGGCATGCTTAGCACGTCGTTTGGTAGAAATCCACGTGCGCGTTCTGCCAAAAGCACCATTTGCATGCACATCTTGTGGTTTTGCAGAAAACTTCATCCGCGTCTACCAAAAGATGCATGTGCATGCTTAAAACGCGTTTTCGCACGAATCCGTGCGCGGGTGCTAAAAAGAGCAGCATCGGCATGCTTAGCACGTCGTCTGGTAGAAATCCACGTGCGCGTTCTGCAAAAAGCACCATTTGCATGCACATCTTGTGGTTTTGCAGAAAACTTCATCCGCGTCTACCAAAAGATGCATGTGCATGCTTAAAACGCGTTTTCACACAAATCCGCGCGCGGGTGCTAAAAAGAGCAGCATCGGCATGCTTAGCACGTCGTTTGGTAGAAATCCACGTGCGCGTTCTGCCAAAAGCACCATTTGCATGCACATCTTGTGGTTTTGCAGAAAACTTCATCCGCGTCTACCAAAAGATGCATGTGCATGCTTAAAACGCGTTTTCGCACAAATCCGTGCGCGGGTGCTAAAAAGAGCAGCATCGGCATGCTTAGCACGTCGTTTGGTAGAAATCCACGTGCGCGTTCTGCCAAAAGCACCATTTGCATGCACATCTTGTGGTTTTGCAGAAAACTTCATCCGCGTCTACCAAAAGATGCATGTGCATGCTTAAAACGCGTTTTCGCACAAATCCGTGCGCGGGTGCTAAAAAGAGCAGCATCGGCATGCTTAGCACGTCGTTTGGTAGAAATCCACGTGCGCGTTCTGCCAAAAGCACCATTTGCATGCACATCTTGTGGTTTTGCAGAAAACTTCATCCGCGTCTACCAAAAGATGCATGTGCATGCTTAAAACGCGTTTTCGCACAAATCCGTGCGCGGGTGCTAAAAAGAGCAGCATCGGCATGCTTAGCAAGTCGTTTGGTAGAAATCCACGTGCGCGTTCTGCCAAAAGCACCATTTGCATGCACATGTTGTGGTTTTGCAGAAAACTTCATCCGCGTCTACCAAAAGATGCATGTGCATGCTTAAAACGCGTTTTCGCACAAATCCGTGCGCGGGTGCTTAAAAGAGCAGCATCGGCATGCTTAGCACTTCGTTTGGTAGAAATCCACGTGCGCGTTCTGCCAAAAGCACCATTTGCACGCACATATTGTGGTTTTGCAGAAAAATTTATCCGCGTCTACCAAAAGATGCATGTGCATGCTTAAAACGCGTTTTCGCACAAATGCGTGCGCGGGTGCTAAAAAGAGCAGCATCGGCATGCTTAGCACGTCGTTTGGTAGGAATCCACGCGCGCGTTCTGCCAAAAGCACCATTTGCATGCACATCTTGTGGTTTTGCAGAAAACTTCATCCGCGTCTACCAAAAGATGCATGTGCATGCTTAAAACGCGTTTTCGCACAAATGCGTGCGCGGGTGCTAAAAAGAGCAGCATCGGCATGCTTAGAACGTCGTTCGGTAGAAATCCACGTGCGCGTTCTGCCAAAAGCACCATTTGCATGCACATCTTGTGGTTTTGCAGAAAACTTCATCCGCGTCTACCAAAAGATGCATGTGCATGCTTAAAACGCCTTTTCGCACAAATCCGTGCGCGGGTGCTAAAAAGAGCAGCATCGGCATGCTTAGCACGTCGTTTGGTAGAAATCCACGTGCGCGTTCTGCCAAAAGCACCATTTGCATGGACATCTTGTGGTTTTGCAGAAAACTTCATCCGCGTCTACCAAAAGATGCATGTGCATGCTTAAAACGCGTTTTCGCACAAATCCGTGCGCGGGTGCTAAAAAGAGCAGCATCGGCATGCTTAGCACGTCGTTTGGTAGAAATCCACGTGCGCGTTCTGCCAAAAGCACCATTTGCATGCACATCTTGTGGTTTTGCAGAAAACTTCATCCGCGTCTACCAAAAGATGCATGTCCATGCTTAAAACGCGTTTTCGCACAAATCCGTGCGCGGGTGCTAAAAAGAGCAGCATCGGCATGCTTAGCACGTTGTTTGGTAGAAATCCACGTGCGCGTTCTGCCAAAAGCACCATTTGCATGCACATCTTGTGGTTTTGCAGAAAACTTCATCCGCGTCTACCAAAAGATGCATGTGCATGCTTAAAACGCGTTTTCACACAAATCCGCGCGCGGGTGCTAAAAAGAGCAGCATCGGCATGCTTAGCACGTCGTTTGGTAGAAATCCACGTGCGCGTTCTGCCAAAAGCACCATTTGCATGCACATCTTGTGGTTTTGCAGAAAACTTCATCCGCGTCTACCAAAATATGCATGTGCATGCTTAAAACGCGTTTTCGCACAAATCCGTGCGCGGGTGCTAAAAAGAGCAGCATCGGCATGCTTAGCACGTCGTTTGGTAGAAATCCACGTGCGCGTTCTGCCAAAAGCACCATTTGCATGCACATCTTGTGGTTTTGCAGAAAACTTCATCCGCGTCTACCAAAAGATGCATGTGCATGCTTAAAACGCGTTTTCGCACGAATCCGTGCGCGGGTGCTAAAAAGAGCAGCATCGGCATGCTTAGCACGTCGTCTGGTAGAAATCCACGTGCGCGTTCTGCAAAAAGCACCATTTGCATGCACATCTTGTGGTTTTGCAGAAAACTTCATCCGCGTCTACCAAAAGATGCATGTGCATGCTTAAAACGCGTTTTCACACAAATCCGCGCGCGGGTGCTAAAAAGAGCAGCATCGGCATGCTTAGCACGTCGTTTGGTAGAAATCCACGTGCGCGTTCTGCCAAAAGCACCATTTGCATGCACATCTTGTGGTTTTGCAGAAAACTTCATCCGCGTCTACCAAAAGATGCATGTGCATGCTTAAAACGCGTTTTCGCACAAATCCGTGCGCGGGTGCTAAAAAGAGCAGCATCGGCATGCTTAGCACGTCGTTTGGTAGAAATCCACGTGCGCGTTCTGCCAAAAGCACCATTTGCATGCACATCTTGTGGTTTTGCAGAAAACTTCATCCGCGTCTACCAAAAGATGCATGTGCATGCTTAAAACGCGTTTTTGCACAAATCCGCGCGCGGGTGCTAAAGAGAGCAGCATCGGCGTGCTTAGCACGTCGTTTGGTAGAAATTCACGTACGCGTTCTGCCAAAAGCACCATTTGCATGCACATCTTGTGGTTTTGCAGAAAACTTCATCCGCGTCTACCAAAAGATGCATGTGCATGCTTAAAACGCGTTTTCGCACAAATCCGTGCGCGGGTGCTAAAAAGAGCAGCATCGGCATGCTTAGCACGTCGTTTGGTAGAAATCCACGTGCGCGTTCTGCCAAAAGCACCATTTGCATGCACATCTTGTGGTTTTGCAGAAAACTTCATCCGCGTCTACCAAAAGATGCATGTGCATGCTTAAAACGCGTTTTCGCACAAATCCGTGCGCGGGTGCTAAAAAGAGCAGCATCGGCATGCTTAGCACGTCGTTTGGTAGAAATCCACGTGCGCGTTCTGCCAAAAGCACCATTTGCATGCACATCTTGTGGTTTTGCAGAAAACTTCATCCGCGTCTACCAAAAGATGCATGTGCATGCTTAAAACGCGTTTTCGCACAAATCTGCGCGCGGGTGCTAAAAAGAGCAGCATCGGCATGCTTAGAACGTCGTTCGGTAGAAATCCACGTGCGCGTTCTGCCAAAAGCACCATTTGCATGCACATCTTGTGGTTTTGCAGGAAACTTCATCCGCGTCTACCAAAAGATGCATGTGCATGCTTAAAACGCCTTTTCGCACAAATCCGTGCGCGGGTGCTAAAAAGAGCAGCATCGGCATGCTTAGCACGTCGTTTGGTAGAAATCCACGTGCGCGTTCTGCCAAAAGCACCATTTGCATGGACATCTTGTGGTTTTGCAGAAAACTTCATCCGCGTCTACCAAAAGATGCATGTGCATGCTTAAAACGCGTTTTCGCACAAATCCGTGCGCGGGTGCTAAAAAGAGCAGCATCGGCATGCTTAGCACGTCGTTTGGTAGAAATCCACGTGCGCGTTCTGCCAAAAGCACCATTTGCATGCACATCTTGTGGTTTTGCAGAAAACTTCATCCGCGTCTACCAAAAGATGCATGTCCATGCTTAAAACGCGTTTTCGCACAAATCCGTGCGCGGGTGCTAAAAAGAGCAGCATCGGCATGCTTAGCACGTTGTTTGGTAGAAATCCACGTGCGCGTTCTGCCAAAAGCACCATTTGCATGCACATCTTGTGGTTTTGCAGAAAACTTCATCCGCGTCTACCAAAAGATGCATGTGCATGCTTAAAACGCGTTTTCACACAAATCCGCGCGCGGGTGCTAAAAAGAGCAGCATCGGCATGCTTAGCACGTCGTTTGGTAGAAATCCACGTGCGCGTTCTGCCAAAAGCACCATTTGCATGCACATCTTGTGGTTTTGCAGAAAACTTCATCCGCGTCTACCAAAATATGCATGTGCATGCTTAAAACGCGTTTTCGCACAAATCCGTGCGCGGGTGCTAAAAAGAGCAGCATCGGCATGCTTAGCACTTCGTTTGGTAGAAATCCACGTGCGCGTTCTGCCAAAAGCACCATTTGCATGCACATCTTGTGGTTTTGCAGAAAACTTCATCCGCGTCTACCAAAAGATGCATGTGCATGCTTAAAACGCGTTTTCGCACGAAGCCGTGCGCGGGTGCTAAAAAGAGCAGCATCGGCATGCTTAGCACGTCGTCTGGTAGAAATCCACGTGCGTGTTCTGCAAAAAGCACCATTTGCATGCACATCTTGTGGTTTTGCAGAAAACTTCATCCGCGTCTACCAAAAGATGCATGTGCATGCTTAAAACGCGTTTTCACACAAATCCGCGCGCGGGTGCTAAAAAGAGCAGCATCGGCATGCTTAGCACGTCGTTTGGTAGAAATCCACGTGCGCGTTCTGCCAAAAGCACCATTTGCATGCACATCTTGTGGTTTTGCAGAAAACTTCATCCGCGTCTACCAAAAGATGCATGTGCATGCTTAAAACGCGTTTTCGCACAAATCCGTGCGCGGGTGCTAAAAAGAGCAGCATCGGCATGCTTAGCACGTCGTTTGGTAGAAATCCACGTGCGCGTTCTACCAAAAGCACCATTTGCATGCACATCTTGTGGTTTTGCAGAAAACTTCATCCGCGTCTACCAAAAGATGCATGTGCATGCTTAAAACGCGTTTTCGCACAAATCCGTGCGCGGGTGCTAAAAAGAGCAGCATCGGCATGCTTAGCACGTCGTTTGGTAGAAATCCACGTGCGCGTTCTGCCAAAAGCACCATTTGCATGCACATCTTGTGGTTTTGCAGAAAACTTCATCCGCGTCTACCAAAAGATGCATGTGCATGCTTAAAACGCGTTTTCGCACAAATCCGTGCGCGGGTGCTAAAAAGAGCAGCATCGGCATGCTTAGCACGTCGTTTGGTAGAAATCCACGTGCGCGTTCTGCCAAAAGCACCATTTGCATGCACATCTTGTGGTTTTGCAAAAAACTTCATCCGCGTCTACCAAAAGATGCATGTGCATGCTTAAAACGCGTTTTCGCACAAATCCGTGCGCGGGTGCTAAAAAGAGCAGCATCGGCATGCTTAGCACGTCGTTTGGTAGAAATCACGTGCGCGTTCTGCAAAAAGCACCATTTGCATGCACATCTTGTGGTTTTGCAGAAAACTTCATCCGCGTCTACCAAAAGATGCATGTGCATGCTTAAAACGCGTTTTCGCACAAATACGTGCGCGGGTGCTAAAAAGAGCAGCATCGGCATGCTTAGCACGTCGTTTGGTAGAAATCCACGTGCGCGTTCTGCCAAAAGCACCATTTGCATGCACATCTTGTGGTTTTGCAGAAAACTTCATCCGCGTCTACCAAAAGATGCATGTGCATGCTTAAAACGCGTTTTCGCACAAATCCGTGCGCGGGTGCTAAAAAGAGCAGCATCGGCATGCTTAGCAAGTCGTTTGGTAGAAATCCACGTGCGCGTTCTGCCAAAAGCACCATTTGCATGCACATGTTGTGGTTTTGCAGAAAACTTCATCCGCGTCTACCAAAAGATGCATGTGCATGCTTAAAACGCGTTTTCGCACAAATCCGTGCGCGGGTGCTTAAAAGAGCAGCATCGGCATGCTTAGCACTTCGTTTGGTAGAAATCCACGTGCGCGTTCTGCCAAAAGCACCATTTGCACGCACATATTGTGGTTTTGCAGAAAAATTTATCCGCGTCTGCCAAAAGATGCATGTGCATGCTTAAAACGCGTTTTCGCACAAATGCGTGCGCGGGTGCTAAAAAGAGCAGCATCGGCATGCTTAGCACGTCGTTTGGTAGGAATCCACGCGCGCGTTCTGCCAAAAGCACCATTTGCATGCACATCTTGTGGTTTTGCAGAAAACTTCATCCGCGTCTACCAAAAGATGCATGTGCATGCTTAAAACGCGTTTTCGCACAAATGCGTGCGCGGGTGCTAAAAAGAGCAGCATCGGCATGCTTAGAACGTCGTTCGGTAGAAATCCACGTGCGCGTTCTGCCAAAAGCACCATTTGCATGCACATCTTGTGGTTTTGCAGAAAACTTCATCCGCGTCTACCAAAAGATGCATGTGCATGCTTAAAACGCCTTTTCGCACAAATCCGTGCGCGGGTGCTAAAAAGAGCAGCATCGGCATGCTTAGCACGTCGTTTGGTAGAAATCCACGTGCGCGTTCTGCCAAAAGCACCATTTGCATGGACATCTTGTGGTTTTGCAGAAAACTTCATCCGCGTCTACCAAAAGATGCATGTGCATGCTTAAAACGCGTTTTCGCACAAATCCGTGCGCGGGTGCTAAAAAGAGCAGCATCGGCATGCTTAGCACGTCGTTTGGTAGAAATCCACGTGCGCGTTCTGCCAAAAGCACCATTTGCATGCACATCTTGTGGTTTTGCAGAAAACTTCATCCGCGTCTACCAAAAGATGCATGTCCATGCTTAAAACGCGTTTTCGCACAAATCCGTGCGCGGGTGCTAAAAAGAGCAGCATCGGCATGCTTAGCACGTTGTTTGGTAGAAATCCACGTGCGCGTTCTGCCAAAAGCACCATTTGCATGCACATCTTGTGGTTTTGCAGAAAACTTCATCCGCGTCTACCAAAAGATGCATGTGCATGCTTAAAACGCGTTTTCACACAAATCCGCGCGCGGGTGCTAAAAAGAGCAGCATCGGCATGCTTAGCACGTCGTTTGGTAGAAATCCACGTGCGCGTTCTGCCAAAAGCACCATTTGCATGCACATCTTGTGGTTTTGCAGAAAACTTCATCCGCGTCTACCAAAATATGCATGTGCATGCTTAAAACGCGTTTTCGCACAAATCCGTGCGCGGGTGCTAAAAAGAGCAGCATCGGCATGCTTAGCACGTCGTTTGGTAGAAATCCACGTGCGCGTTCTGCCAAAAGCACCATTTGCATGCACATCTTGTGGTTTTGCAGAAAACTTCATCCGCGTCTACCAAAAGATGCATGTGCATGCTTAAAACGCGTTTTCGCACGAATCCGTGCGCGGGTGCTAAAAAGAGCAGCATCGGCATGCTTAGCACGTCGTCTGGTAGAAATCCACGTGCGCGTTCTGCAAAAAGCACCATTTGCATGCACATCTTGTGGTTTTGCAGAAAACTTCATCCGCGTCTACCAAAAGATGCATGTGCATGCTTAAAACGCGTTTTCACACAAATCCGCGCGCGGGTGCTAAAAAGAGCAGCATCGGCATGCTTAGCACGTCGTTTGGTAGAAATCCACGTGCGCGTTCTGCCAAAAGCACCATTTGCATGCACATCTTGTGGTTTTGCAGAAAACTTCATCCGCGTCTACCAAAAGATGCATGTGCATGCTTAAAACGCGTTTTCGCACAAATCCGTGCGCGGGTGCTAAAAAGAGCAGCATCGGCATGCTTAGCACGTCGTTTGGTAGAAATCCACGTGCGCGTTCTGCCAAAAGCACCATTTGCATGCACATCTTGTGGTTTTGCAGAAAACTTCATCCGCGTCTACCAAAAGATGCATGTGCATGCTTAAAACGCGTTTTTGCACAAATCCGCGCGCGGGTGCTAAAGAGAGCAGCATCGGCGTGCTTAGCACGTCGTTTGGTAGAAATTCACGTACGCGTTCTGCCAAAAGCACCATTTGCATGCACATCTTGTGGTTTTGCAGAAAACTTCATCCGCGTCTGCCAAAAGATGCATGTGCATGCTTAAAACGCGTTTTCGCACAAATCCGTGCGCGGGTGCTAAAAAGAGCAGCATCGGCATGCTTAGCACGTCGTTTGGTAGAAATCCACGTGCGCGTTCTGCCAAAAGCACCATTTGCATGCACATCTTGTGGTTTTGCAGAAAACTTCATCCGCGTCTACCAAAAGATGCATGTGCATGCTTAAAACGCGTTTTCGCACAAATCCGTGCGCGGGTGCTAAAAAGAGCAGCATCGGCATGCTTAGCACGTCGTTTGGTAGAAATCCACGTGCGCGTTCTGCCAAAAGCACCATTTGCATGCACATCTTGTGGTTTTGCAGAAAACTTCATCCGCGTCTACCAAAAGATGCATGTGCATGCTTAAAACGCGTTTTCGCACAAATCTGCGCGCGGGTGCTAAAAAGAGCAGCATCGGCATGCTTAGAACGTCGTTCGGTAGAAATCCACGTGCGCGTTCTGCCAAAAGCACCATTTGCATGCACATCTTGTGGTTTTGCAGGAAACTTCATCCGCGTCTACCAAAAGATGCATGTGCATGCTTAAAACGCCTTTTCGCACAAATCCGTGCGCGGGTGCTAAAAAGAGCAGCATCGGCATGCTTAGCACGTCGTTTGGTAGAAATCCACGTGCGCGTTCTGCCAAAAGCACCATTTGCATGGACATCTTGTGGTTTTGCAGAAAACTTCATCCGCGTCTACCAAAAGATGCATGTGCATGCTTAAAACGCGTTTTCGCACAAATCCGTGCGCGGGTGCTAAAAAGAGCAGCATCGGCATGCTTAGCACGTCGTTTGGTAGAAATCCACGTGCGCGTTCTGCCAAAAGCACCATTTGCATGCACATCTTGTGGTTTTGCAGAAAACTTCATCCGCGTCTACCAAAAGATGCATGTCCATGCTTAAAACGCGTTTTCGCACAAATCCGTGCGCGGGTGCTAAAAAGAGCAGCATCGGCATGCTTAGCACGTTGTTTGGTAGAAATCCACGTGCGCGTTCTGCCAAAAGCACCATTTGCATGCACATCTTGTGGTTTTGCAGAAAACTTCATCCGCGTCTACCAAAAGATGCATGTGCATGCTTAAAACGCGTTTTCACACAAATCCGCGCGCGGGTGCTAAAAAGAGCAGCATCGGCATGCTTAGCACGTCGTTTGGTAGAAATCCACGTGCGCGTTCTGCCAAAAGCACCATTTGCATGCACATCTTGTGGTTTTGCAGAAAACTTCATCCGCGTCTACCAAAATATGCATGTGCATGCTTAAAACGCGTTTTCGCACAAATCCGTGCGCGGGTGCTAAAAAGAGCAGCATCGGCATGCTTAGCACTTCGTTTGGTAGAAATCCACGTGCGCGTTCTGCCAAAAGCACCATTTGCATGCACATCTTGTGGTTTTGCAGAAAACTTCATCCGCGTCTACCAAAAGATGCATGTGCATGCTTAAAACGCGTTTTCGCACGAAGCCGTGCGCGGGTGCTAAAAAGAGCAGCATCGGCATGCTTAGCACGTCGTCTGGTAGAAATCCACGTGCGTGTTCTGCAAAAAGCACCATTTGCATGCACATCTTGTGGTTTTGCAGAAAACTTCATCCGCGTCTACCAAAAGATGCATGTGCATGCTTAAAACGCGTTTTCACACAAATCCGCGCGCGGGTGCTAAAAAGAGCAGCATCGGCATGCTTAGCACGTCGTTTGGTAGAAATCCACGTGCGCGTTCTGCCAAAAGCACCATTTGCATGCACATCTTGTGGTTTTGCAGAAAACTTCATCCGCGTCTACCAAAAGATGCATGTGCATGCTTAAAACGCGTTTTCGCACAAATCCGTGCGCGGGTGCTAAAAAGAGCAGCATCGGCATGCTTAGCACGTCGTTTGGTAGAAATCCACGTGCGCGTTCTACCAAAAGCACCATTTGCATGCACATCTTGTGGTTTTGCAGAAAACTTCATCCGCGTCTACCAAAAGATGCATGTGCATGCTTAAAACGCGTTTTCGCACAAATCCGTGCGCGGGTGCTAAAAAGAGCAGCATCGGCATGCTTAGCACGTCGTTTGGTAGAAATCCACGTGCGCGTTCTGCCAAAAGCACCATTTGCATGCACATCTTGTGGTTTTGCAGAAAACTTCATCCGCGTCTACCAAAAGATGCATGTGCATGCTTAAAACGCGTTTTCGCACAAATCCGTGCGCGGGTGCTAAAAAGAGCAGCATCGGCATGCTTAGCACGTCGTTTGGTAGAAATCACGTGCGCGTTCTGCAAAAAGCACCATTTGCATGCACATCTTGTGGTTTTGCAGAAAACTTCATCCGCGTCTACCAAAAGATGCATGTGCATGCTTAAAACGCGTTTTCGCACAAATGCGTGCGCGGGTGCTAAAAAGAGCAGCATCGGCATGCTTAGCACGTCGTTTGGTAGAAATCCACGTGCGCGTTCCGCCAAAAGCACCATTTGCATGCACATCTTGTGGTTTTGCAGAAAACTTCATCCGCGTCTACCAAAAGATGCATGTGCATGCCTAAAACGCGTTTTCGCACAAATCCGTGCGCGGGTGCTAAAAAGAGCAGCATCGGCATGCTTAGCACGTCGTTTGGTAGAAATCCACGTGCGCGTTCTGCCAAAAGCACCATTTGCATGCACATGTTGTGGTTTTGCAGAAAACTTCATCCGCGTCTACCAAAAGATGCATGTGCATGCTTAAAACGCGTTTTCGCACAAATCCGTGCGCGGGTGCTTAAAAGAGCAGCATCGGCATGCTTAGCACTTCGTTTGGTAGAAATCCACGTGCGCGTTCTGCCAAAAGCACCATTTGCACGCACATATTGTGGTTTTGCAGAAAAATTTATCCGCGTCTACCAAAAGATGCATGTGCATGCTTAAAACGCGTTTTCGCACAAATGCGTGCGCGGGTGCTAAAAAGAGCAGCATCGGCATGCTTAGCACGTCGTTTGGTAGAAATCCACGCGCGCGTTCTGCCAAAAGCACCATTTGCATGCACATCTTGTGGTTTTGCAGAAAACTTCATCCGCGTCTACCAAAAGATGCATGTGCATGCTTAAAACGCGTTTTCGCACAAATCCGTGCGCGGGTGCTAAAAAGAGCAGCATCGGCATGCTTAGCACGTCGTTTGGTAGAAATCCACGTGCGCGTTCTGCCAAAAGCACCATTTGCATGCACATCTTGTGGTTTTGCAGAAAACTTCATCCGCGTCTACCAAAAGATGCATGTGCATGCTTAAAACGCGTTTTCGCACAAATCCGTGCGCGGGTGCTAAAAAGAGCAGCATCGGCATGCTTAGCACGTCGTTTGGTAGAAATCCACGTGCGCGTTCTGCCAAAAGCACCATTTGCACGCACATCTTGTGGTTTTGCAGAAAACTTCATCCGCGTCTACCAAAAGATGCATGTGCATGCTTAAAACGCGTTTTCGCACAAATGCGTGCGCGGGTGCTAAAAAGAGCAGCATCGGCATGCTTAGCACGTCGTTTGGTAGAAATCCACGTGCGCGTTCTGCCAAAAGCACCATTTGCATGCACATCTTGTGGTTTTGCAGAAAACTTCATCCGCGTCTACCAAAAGATGCATGTGCATGCTTAAAACGCGTTTTCGCACAAATCCGTGCGCGGGTGCTAAAAAGAGCAGCATCGGCATGCTTAGCACGTCGTCTGGTAGAAATCCACGTGCGCGTTCTGCAAAAAGCACCATTTGCATGCACATCTTGTGGTTTTGCAGAAAACTTCATCCGCGTCTACCAAAAGATGCATGTGCATGCTTAAAACGCGTTTTCGCACAAATGCGTGCGCGGGTGCTAAACAGAGCAGCATCGGCATGCTTAGCACGTCGTTTGGTAGAAATCCACGTGCGCGTTCTGCAAAAAGCACCATTTGCATGCACATCTTGTGGTTTTGCAGAAAACTTCATCCGCGTCTACCAAAAGATGCATGTGCATGCTAAAACGCGTTTTCGCACAAATGCGTGCGCGGGTGCTAAAAAGAGCAGCATCGGCATGCTTAGCACGTCGTTTGGTAGAAATCCACGTGCGCGTTCTGCCAAAAGCACCATTTGCATGCACATCTTGTGGTTTTGCAGAAAACTTCATCCGCGTCTACCAAAAGATGCATGTGCATGCTTAAAACGCGTTTTCGCACAAATGCGTGCGCGGGTGCTAAAAAGAGCAGCATCGGCATGCTTAGCACGTCGTTTGGTAGAAATCCACGTGCGCGTTCTGCCAAAAGCACCATTTGCATGCACATCTTGTGGTTTTGCAGAAAACTTCATCCGCTTCTACCAAAAGATGCATGGGCATGCTTAAAACGCGTTTTCGCACAAATCCGTGCGCGGGTGCTAAAAAGAGCAGCATCGGCATGCTTAGCACGTCGTTTGGTAGAAATCCACGTGCGCGTTCTGCCAAAAGCACCATTTGCATGCACATCTTATGGTTTTGCAGAAAACTTCATCCGCGTCTACCAAAAGATGCATGGGCATGCTTAAAACTCGTTTTCGCACAAATCCGTGCGCGGGTGCTAAAAAGAGCAGCATCGGCATGCTTAGCACGTCGTTTGGTAGAAATCCACGTGCGCGTTCTGCCAAAAGCACCATTTGCATGCACATCTTGTGGTTTTGCAGAAAACTTCATCCGCGTCTACCAAAAGATGCATGTGCATGCTTAAAACGCGTTTTCGCACAAATCCCTGCGCGGGTGCTAAAAAGAGCAGCATCGGCATGCTTAGCACGTCGTTTGGTAGAAATCCACGTGCGCGTTCTGCCAAAAGCACCATTTGCATGCACATCTTGTGGTTTTGCAGAAAACTTCATCCGCGTCTACCAAAAGATGCATGTGCATGCTTAAAACGCGTTTTCGCACAAATCCGTGCGCGGGTGCTAAAAAGAGCAGCATCGGCATGCTTAGCACGTCGTTTGGTAGAAATCCACGTGCGCGTTCTGCCAAAAGCACCATTTGCATGCACATCTTGTGGTTTTGCAGAAAACTTCATCCGCGTCTACCAAAAGATGCATGTGCATGCTTAAAACGCGTTTTCGCACGAATCCGTGCGCGGGTGCTAAAAAGAGCAGCATCGGCATGCTTAGCACGTCGTCTGGTAGAAATCCACGTGCGCGTTCTGCAAAAAGCACCATTTGCATGCACATCTTGTGGTTTTGCAGAAAACTTCATCCGCGTCTACCAAAAGATGCATGTGCATGCTTAAAACGCGTTTTCACACAAATCCGCGCGCGGGTGCTAAAAAGAGCAGCATCGGCATGCTTAGCACGTCGTTTGGTAGAAATCCACGTGCGCGTTCTGCCAAAAGCACCATTTGCATGCACATCTTGTGGTTTTGCAGAAAACTTCATCCGCGTCTACCAAAAGATGCATGTGCATGCTTAAAACGCGTTTTCGCACAAATCCGTGCGCGGGTGCTAAAAAGAGCAGCATCGGCATGCTTAGCACGTCGTTTGGTAGAAATCCACGTGCGCGTTCTGCCAAAAGCACCATTTGCATGCACATCTTGTGGTTTTGCAGAAAACTTCATCCGCGTCTACCAAAAGATGCATGTGCATGCTTAAAACGCGTTTTCGCACAAATCCGTGCGCGGGTGCTAAAAAGAGCAGCATCGGCATGCTTAGCACGTCGTTTGGTAGAAATCCACGTGCGCGTTCTGCCAAAAGCACCATTTGCATGCACATCTTGTGGTTTTGCAGAAAACTTCATCCGCGTCTACCAAAAGATGCATGTGCATGCTTAAAACGCGTTTTCGCACAAATCCGTGCGCGGGTGCTAAAAAGAGCAGCATCGGCATGCTTAGCACGTCGTTTGGTAGAAATCCACGTGCGCGTTCTGCAAAAAGCACCATTTGCATGCACATCTTGTGGTTTTGCAGAAAACTTCATCCGCGTCTACCAAAAGATGCATGTGCATGCTTAAAACGCGTTTTCGCACAAATGCGTGCGCGGGTGCTAAAAAGAGCAGCATCGGCATGCTTAGCACGTCGTTTGGTAGAAATCCACGTGCGCGTTCTGCCAAAAGCACCATTTGCATGCACATCTTGTGGTTTTGCAGAAAACTTCATCCGCGTCTACCAAAATATGCATGTGCATGCTTAAAACGCGTTTTCGCACAAATCCGTGCGCGGGTGCTAAAAAGAGCAGCATCGGCATGCTTAGCACGTCGTTTGGTAGAAATCCACGTGCGCGTTCTGCCAAAAGCACCATTTGCATGCACATGTTGTGGTTTTGCAGAAGACTTCATCCGCGTCTACCAAAAGATGCATGTGCATGCTTAAAACGCGTTTTCCCACAAATCCGTGCGCGGGTGCTAAAAAGAGCAGCATCGGCATGCTTAGCACTTCGTTTGGTAGAAATCCACGTGCGCGTTCTGCCAAAAGCACCATTTGCGCGCACATATTGTGGTTTTGCAGAAAACTTCATCCGCGTCTACCAAAAGATGCATGTGCATGCTTAAAACGCGTTTTCGCACAAATGCGTGCGCGGGTGCTAAAAAGAGCAGCATCGGCATGCTTATCACGTCGTTTGGTAGGAATCCACGCGCGCGTTCTGCCAAAAGCACCATTTGCATGCACATCTTGTGGTTTTGCAGAAAACTTCATCCGCGTCTACCAAAAGATGCATGTGCATGCTTAAAACGCGTTTTCGCACAAATCCGCGCGCGGGTGCTAAAAAGAGCAGCATCGGCATGCTTAGCACGTCGTTTGGTAGAAATCCACGTGCGCGTTCTGCCAAAAGCACCATTTGCATGCACATCTTGTGGTTTTGCAGAAAACTTCATCCGCGTCTACCAAAACATGCATGTGCATGCTTAAAACGCGTTTTCGCACAAATCCGTGCGCGGGTGCTAAAAAGAGCAGCATCGGCATGCTTAGCACGTCGTTTGGTAGAAATCCACGTGCGCGTTCTGCCAAAAGCACCATTTGCACGCACATCTTGTGGTTTTGCAGAAAACTTCATCCGCGTCTACCAAAAGATGCATGTGCATGCTTAAAACGCGTTTTCGCACAAATGCGTGCGCGGGTGCTAAAAAGAGCAGCATCGGCATGCTTAGCACGTCGTTTGGTAGAAATCCACGTGCGCGTTCTGCCAAAAGCACCATTTGCATGCACATCTTGTGGTTTTGCAGAAAACTTCATCCGCGTCTACCAAAAGATTGCATGTGCATTGCTTAAAACGCGTTTTCGCACAAATCCGTGCGCGGGTGCTAAAAAGAGCAGCATCGGCATGCTTAGCACGTCGTTTGGTAGAAATCCACGTGCGCGTTCTGCCAAAAGCACCATTTGCATGCACATCTTATGGTTTTGCAGAAAACTTCATCCGCGTCTACCAAAAGATGCATGGGCATGCTTAAAACTCGTTTTCGCACAAATCCGTGCGCGGGTGCTAAAAAGAGCAGCATCGGCATGCTTAGCACGTCGTTTGGTAGAAATCCACGTGCGCGTTCTGCCAAAAGCACCATTTGCATGCACATCTTGTGGTTTTGCAGAAAACTTCATCCGCGTCTACCAAAAGATGCATGTGCATGCTTAAAACGCGTTTTCGCACAAATCCCTGCGCGGGTGCTAAAAAGAGCAGCATCGGCATGCTTAGCACGTCGTTTGGTAGAAATCCACGTGCGCGTTCTGCCAAAAGCACCATTTGCATGCACATCTTGTGGTTTTGCAGAAAACTTCATCCGCGTCTACCAAAATATGCATGTGCATGCTTAAAACGCGTTTTCGCACAAATCCGTGCGCGGGTGCTAAAAAGAGCAGCATCGGCATGCTTAGCACGTCGTTTGGTAGAAATCCACGTGCGCGTTCTGCCAAAAGCACCATTTGCATGCACATCTTGTGGTTTTGCAGAAAACTTCATCCGCGTCTACCAAAAGATGCATGTGCATGCTTAAAACGCGTTTTCGCACAAATCCCTGCGCGGGTGCTAAAAAGAGCAGCATCGGCATGCTTAGCACGTCGTTTGGTAGAAATCCACGTGCGCGTTCTGCCAAAAGCACCATTTGCATGCACATCTTGTGGTTTTGCAGAAAACTTCATCCGCGTCTACCAAAAGATGCATGTGCATGCTTAAAACGCGTTTTCGCACAAATCCGTGCGCGGGTGCTAAAAAGAGCAGCATCGGCATGCTTAGCACGTCGTTTGGTAGAAATCCACGTGCGCGTTCTGCCAAAAGCACCATTTGCATGCACATCTTGTGGTTTTGCAGAAAACTTCATCCGCGTCTACCAAAAGATGCATGTGCATGCTTAAAACGCGTTTTCGCACGAATCCGTGCGCGGGTGCTAAAAAGAGCAGCATCGGCATGCTTAGCACGTCGTCTGGTAGAAATCCACGTGCGCGTTCTGCAAAAAGCACCATTTGCATGCACATCTTGTGGTTTTGCAGAAAACTTCATCCGCGTCTACCAAAAGATGCATGTGCATGCTTAAAACGCGTTTTCACACAAATCCGCGCGCGGGTGCTAAAAAGAGCAGCATCGGCATGCTTAGCACGTCGTTTGGTAGAAATCCACGTGCGCGTTCTGCCAAAAGCACCATTTGCATGCACATCTTGTGGTTTTGCAGAAAACTTCATCCGCGTCTACCAAAAGATGCATGTGCATGCTTAAAACGCGTTTTCGCACAAATCCGTGCGCGGGTGCTAAAAAGAGCAGCATCGGCATGCTTAGCACGTCGTTTGGTAGAAATCCACGTGCGCGTTCTGCCAAAAGCACCATTTGCATGCACATCTTGTGGTTTTGCAGAAAACTTCATCCGCGTCTACCAAAAGATGCATGTGCATGCTTAAAACGCGTTTTCGCACAAATCCGTGCGCGGGTGCTAAAAAGAGCAGCATCGGCATGCTTAGCACGTCGTTTGGTAGAAATCCACGTGCGCGTTCTGCCAAAAGCACCATTTGCATGCACATCTTGTGGTTTTGCAGAAAACTTCATCCGCGTCTACCAAAAGATGCATGTGCATGCTTAAAACGCGTTTTCGCACAAATCCGTGCGCGGGTGCTAAAAAGAGCAGCATCGGCATGCTTAGCACGTCGTTTGGTAGAAATCCACGTGCGCGTTCTGCAAAAAGCACCATTTGCATGCACATCTTGTGGTTTTGCAGAAAACTTCATCCGCGTCTACCAAAAGATGCATGTGCATGCTTAAAACGCGTTTTCGCACAAATGCGTGCGCGGGTGCTAAAAAGAGCAGCATCGGCATGCTTAGCACGTCGTTTGGTAGAAATCCACGTGCGCGTTCTGCCAAAAGCACCATTTGCATGCACATCTTGTGGTTTTGCAGAAAACTTCATCCGCGTCTACCAAAATATGCATGTGCATGCTTAAAACGCGTTTTCGCACAAATCCGTGCGCGGGTGCTAAAAAGAGCAGCATCGGCATGCTTAGCACGTCGTTTGGTAGAAATCCACGTGCGCGTTCTGCCAAAAGCACCATTTGCATGCACATGTTGTGGTTTTGCAGAAAACTTCATCCGCGTCTACCAAAAGATGCATGTGCATGCTTAAAACGCGTTTTCCCACAAATCCGTGCGCGGGTGCTAAAAAGAGCAGCATCGGCATGCTTAGCACTTCGTTTGGTAGAAATCCACGTGCGCGTTCTGCCAAAAGCACCATTTGCGTGCACATATTGTGGTTTTGCAGAAAACTTCATCCGCGTCTACCAAAAGATGCATGTGCATGCTTAAAACGCGTTTTCGCACAAATGCGTGCGCGGGTGCTAAAAAGAGCAGCATCGGCATGCTTATCACGTCGTTTGGTAGGAATCCACGCGCGCGTTCTGCCAAAAGCACCATTTGCATGCACATCTTGTGGTTTTGCAGAAAACTTCATCCGCGTCTACCAAAAGATGCATGTGCATGCTTAAAACGCGTTTTCGCACAAATCCGCGCGCGGGTGCTAAAAAGAGCAGCATCGGCATGCTTAGCACGTCGTTTGGTAGAAATCCACGTGCGCGTTCTGCCAAAAGCACCATTTGCATGCACATCTTGTGGTTTTGCAGAAAACTTCATCCGCGTCTACCAAAACATGCATGTGCATGCTTAAAACGCGTTTTCGCACAAATCCGTGCGCGGGTGCTAAAAAGAGCAGCATCGGCATGCTTAGCACGTCGTTTGGTAGAAATCCACGTGCGCGTTCTGCCAAAAGCACCATTTGCACGCACATCTTGTGGTTTTGCAGAAAACTTCATCCGCGTCTACCAAAAGATGCATGTGCATGCTTAAAACGCGTTTTCGCACAAATGCGTGCGCGGGTGCTAAAAAGAGCAGCATCGGCATGCTTAGCACGTCGTTTGGTAGAAATCCACGTGCGCGTTCTGCCAAAAGCACCATTTGCATGCACATCTTGTGGTTTTGCAGAAAACTTCATCCGCGTCTACCAAAAGATGCATGTGCATGCTTAAAACGCGTTTTCGCACAAATCCGTGCGCGGGTGCTAAAAAGAGCAGCATCGGCATGCTTAGCACGTCGTCTGGTAGAAATCCACGTGCGCGTTCTGCAAAAAGCACCATTTGCATGCACATCTTGTGGTTTTGCAGAAAACTTCATCCGCGTCTACCAAAAGATGCATGTGCATGCTTAAAACGCGTTTTCGCACAAATCCGTGCGCGGGTGCTAAAAAGAGCAGCATCGGCATGCTTAGCACGTCGTTTGGTAGAAATCCACGTGCGCGTTCTGCCAAAAGCACCATTTGCACGCACATCTTGTGGTTTTGCAGAAAACTTCATCCGCGTCTACCAAAAGATGCATGTGCATGCTTAAAACGCGTTTTCGCACAAATGCGTGCGCGGGTGCTAAAAAGAGCAGCATCGGCATGCTTAGCACGTCGTTTGGTAGAAATCCACGTGCGCGTTCTGCCAAAAGCACCATTTGCATGCACATCTTGTGGTTTTGCAGAAAACTTCATCCGCGTCTACCAAAAGATGCATGTGCATGCTTAAAACGCGTTTTCGCACAAATCCGTGCGCGGGTGCTAAAAAGAGCAGCATCGGCATGCTTAGCACGTCGTCTGGTAGAAATCCACGTGCGCGTTCTGCAAAAAGCACCATTTGCATGCACATCTTGTGGTTTTGCAGAAAACTTCATCCGCGTCTACCAAAAGATGCATGTGCATGCTTAAAACGCGTTTTCGCACAAATCCGTGCGCGGGTGCTAAAAAGAGCAGCATCGGCATGCTTAGCACGTCGTTTGGTAGAAATCCACGTGCGCGTTCTGCCAAAAGCACCATTTGCACGCACATCTTGTGGTTTTGCAGAAAACTTCATCCGCGTCTACCAAAAGATGCATGTGCATGCTTAAAACGCGTTTTCGCACAAACGCGTGCGCGGGTGCTAAAAAGAGCAGCATCGGCATGCTTAGCACGTCGTTTGGTAGAAATCCACGTGCGCGTTCTGCCAAAAGCACCATTTGCATGCACATCTTGTGGTTTTGCAGAAAACTTCATCCGCGTCTACCAAAAGATGCATGTGCATGCTTAAAACGCGTTTTCGCACAAATCCGTGCGCGGGTGCTAAAAAGAGCAGCATCGGCATGCTTAGCACGTCGTCTGGTAGAAATCCACGTGCGCGTTCTGCAAAAAGCACCATTTGCATGCACATCTTGTGGTTTTGCAGAAAACTTCATCCGCGTCTACCAAAAGATGCATGTGCATGCTTAAAACGCGTTTTCACACAAATCCGCGCGCGGGTGCTAAAAAGAGCAGCATCGGCATGCTTAGCACGTCGTTTGGTAGAAATCCACGTGCGCGTTCTGCCAAAAGCACCATTTGCATGCACATCTTGTGGTTTTGCAGAAAACTTCATCCGCGTCTACCAAAAGATGCATGTGCATGCTTAAAACGCGTTTTCGCACAAATCCGTGCGCGGGTGCTAAAAAGAGCAGCATCGGCATGCTTAGCACGTCGTCTGGTAGAAATCCACGTGCGCGTTCTGCAAAAAGCACCATTTGCATGCACATCTTGTGGTTTTGCAGAAAACTTCATCCGCGTCTACCAAAAGATGCATGTGCATGCTTAAAACGCGTTTTCACACAAATCCGCGCGCGGGTGCTAAAAAGAGCAGCATCGGCATGCTTAGCACGTCGTTTGGTAGAAATCCACGTGCGCGTTCTGCCAAAAGCACCATTTGCATGCACATCTTGTGGTTTTGCAGAAAACTTCATCCGCGTCTACCAAAAGATGCATGTGCATGCTTAAAACGCGTTTTCGCACAAATCCGTGCGCGGGTGCTAAAAAGAGCAGCATCGGCATGCTTAGCACGTCGTTTGGTAGAAATCCACGTGCGCGTTCTGCCAAAAGCACCATTTGCATGCACATCTTGTGGTTTTGCAGAAAACTTCATCCGCGTCTACCAAAAGATGCATGTGCATGCTTAAAACGCGTTTTCGCACAAATCCGTGCGCGGGTGCTAAAAAGAGCAGCATCGGCATGCTTAGCACGTCGTTTGGTAGAAATCCACGTGCGCGTTCTGCCAAAAGCACCATTTGCATGCACATCTTGTGGTTTTGCAGAAAACTTCATCCGCGTCTACCAAAAGATGCATGTGCATGCTTAAAACGCGTTTTCGCACAAATCCGTGCGCGGGTGCTAAAAAGAGCAGCATCGGCATGCTTAGCACGTCGTTTGGTAGAAATCCACGTGCGCGTTCTGCCAAAAGCACCATTTGCATGCACATCTTGTGGTTTTGCAGAAAACTTCATCCGCGTCTACCAAAAGATGCATGTGCATGCTTAAAACGCGTTTTCGCACAAATCCGTGCGCGGGTGCTAAAAAGAGCAGCATCGGCATGCTTAGCACGTCGTTTGGTAGAAATCCACGTGCGCGTTCTGCAAAAAGCACCATTTGCATGCACATCTTGTGGTTTTGCAGAAAACTTCATCCGCGTCTACCAAAAGATGCATGTGCATGCTTAAAACGCGTTTTCGCACAAATGCGTGCGCGGGTGCTAAAAAGAGCAGCATCGGCATGCTTAGCACGTCGCTTGGTAGAAATCCACGTGCGCGTTCTGCCAAAAGCACCATTTGCATGCACATCTTGTGGTTTTGCAGAAAACTTCATCCGCGTCTACCAAAATATGCATGTGCATGCTTAAAACGCGTTTTCGCACAAATCCGTGCGCGGGTGCTAAAAAGAGCAGCATCGGCATGCTTAGCACGTCGTTTGGTAGAAATCCACGTGCGCGTTCTGCCAAAAGCACCATTTGCATGCACATGTTGTGGTTTTGCAGAAAACTTCATCCGCGTCTACCAAAAGATGCATGTGCATGCTTAAAACGCGTTTTCCCACAAATCCGTGCGCGGGTGCTAAAAAGAGCAGCATCGGCATGCTTAGCACTTCGTTTGGTAGAAATCCACGTGCGCGTTCTGCCAAAAGCACCATTTGCGCGCACATATTGTGGTTTTGCAGAAAACTTCATCCGCGTCTACCAAAAGATGCATGTGCATGCTTAAAACGCGTTTTCGCACAAATGCGTGCGCGGGTGCTAAAAAGAGCAGCATCGGCATGCTTATCACGTCGTTTGGTAGGAATCCACGCGCGCGTTCTGCCAAAAGCACCATTTGTATGCACATCTTGTGGTTTTGCAGAAAACTTCATCCGCGTCTACCAAAAGATGCATGTGCATGCTTAAAACGCGTTTTCGCACAAATGCGTGCGCGGGTGCTAAAAAGAGCAGCATCGGCATGCTTAGCACGTCGTTTGGTAGAAATCCACGTGCGCGTTCTGCCAAAAGCACCATTTGCATGCACATCTTGTGGTTTTGCAGAAAACTTCATCCGCGTCTACCAAAAGATGCATGTGCATGCTTAAAACGCGTTTTCGCACAAATCCGTGCGCGGGTGCTAAAAAGAGCAGCATCGGCATGCTTAGCACGTCGTTTGGTAGAAATCCACGTGCGCGTTCTACCAAAAGCACCATTTGCATGCACATGTTGTGGTTTTGCAGAAAACTTCATCCGCGTCTACCAAAAGATGCATGTGCATGCTTAAAACGCGTTTTCGCACAAATCCGTGCGCGGGTGCTAAAAAGAGCAGCATCGGCATGCTTAGCACTTCGTTTGGTAGAAATCCACGTGCGCGTTCTGCCAAAAGCACCATTTGCATGCACATCTTGTGGTTTTGCAGAAAACTTCATCCGCGTCTACCAAAAGATGCATGTGCATGCTTAAAACGCGTTTTCGCACAAATCCGTGCGCGGGTGCTAAAAAGAGCAGCATCGGCATGCTTAGCACGTCGTTTGGTAGAAATCCACGTGCGCGTTCTGCCAAAAGCACCATTTGCATGCACATGTTGTGGTTTTGCAGAAAACTTCATCCGCGTCTACCAAAAGATGCATGTGCATGGTTAAAACGCGTTTTCGCACAAATCCGTGCGCGGGCGCTAAAAAGAGCAGCATCGGCATGCTTAGCACTTCGTTTGGTAGAAATCCACGTGCGCGTTCTGCCAAAAGCACCATTTGCACGCACATCTTGTGGTTTTGCAGAAAACTTCATCCACGTCTACCAAAAGATGCATGTGCATGCTTAAAACGCGTTTTCGCACAAATGCGTGCGCGGGTGCTAAAAAGAGCAGCATCGGCATGCTTAGCACGCCGTTTGGTAGGAATCCACGCGCGCGTTCTGCCAAAAGCACCATTTGCATGCACATCTTGTGGTTTTGCAGAAAACTTCATCCGCGTCTACCAAAAGATGCATGTGCATGCTTAAAACGCGTTTTCGCACAAATCCGCGCGCGGGTGCTAAAAAGAGCAGCATCGGCATGCTTAGCACGTCGTTTGGTAGAAATCCACGTGCGCGTTCTGCCAAAAGCACCATTTGCATGCACATCTTGTGGTTTTGCAGAAAACTTCATCCGCGTTTACCAAAAGATGCATGTGCATGCTTAAAACGCGTTTTCGCACAAATCCGTGCGCGGGTGCTAAAAAGAGCAGCATCGGCATGCTTAGCACGTCGTTTGGTAGAAATCCACGTGCGCGTTCTGCCAAAAGCACCATTTGCACGCACATCTTGTGGTTTTGCAGAAAACTTCATCCGCGTCTACCAAAAGATGCATGTGCATGCTTAAAACGCGTTTTCGCACAAATGCGTGCGCGGGTGCTAAAAAGAGCAGCATCGGCATGCTTAGCACGTCGTTTGGTAGAAATCCACGTGCGCGTTCTGCCAAAAGCACCATTTGCATGCACATCTTGTGGTTTTGCAGAAAACTTCATCCGCGTCTACCAAAAGATGCATGTGCATGCTTAAAACGCGTTTTCGCACAAATCCGTGCGCGGGTGCTAAAAAGAGCAGCATCGGCATGCTTAGCACGTCGTCTGGTAGAAATCCACGTGCGCGTTCTGCAAAAAGCACCATTTGCATGCACATCTTGTGGTTTTGCAGAAAACTTCATCCGCGTCTACCAAAAGATGCATGTGCATGCTTAAAACGCGTTTTCACACAAATCCGCGCGCGGGTGCTAAAAAGAGCAGCATCGGCATGCTTAGCACGTCGTTTGGTAGAAATCCACGTGCGCGTTCTGCCAAAAGCACCATTTGCATGCACATCTTGTGGTTTTGCAGAAAACTTCATCCGCGTCTACAAAAGATGCATGTGCATGCTTAAAACGCGTTTTCGCACAAATCCGTGCGCGGGTGCTAAAAAGAGCAGCATCGGCATGCTTAGCACGTCGTTTGGTAGAAATTCACGTGCGCGTTCTGCCAAAAGCACCATTTGCATGCACATCTTGTGGTTTTGCAGAAAGCTTCATCCGCGTCTACCAAAAGATGCATGTGCATGCTTAAAACGCGTTTTCGCACAAATCCGTGCGCGGGTGCTAAAAAGAGCAGCATCGGCATGCTTAGCACGTCGTTTGGTAGAAATTCGCGTGCGCGTTCTGCCAAAAGCACCATTTGCATGCACATCTTGTGGTTTTGCAGAAAGCTTCATCCGCGTCTACCAAAAGATGCATGTGCATGCTTAAAACGCGTTTTCGCACAAATCCGTGCGCGGGTGCTAAAAAGAGCAGCATCGGCATGCTTAGCACGTCGTCTGGTAGAAATCCACGTGCACGTTCTGCAAAAAGCACCATTTGCATGCACATCTTGTGGTTTTGCAGAAAACTTCATCCGCGTCTACCAAAAGATGCATGTGCATGCTTAAAACGCGTTTTCACACAAATCCGCGCGCGGGTGCTAAAAAGAGCAGCATCGGCATGCTTAGCACGTCGTTTGGTAGAAATCCACGTGCGCGTTCTGCCAAAAGCACCATTTGCATGCACATCTTGTGGTTTTGCAGAAAACTTTATCCGCGACTACCAAAAGATGCATGTGCATGCTTAAAACGCGTTTTCGCACAAATCCGTGCGCGGGTGCTAAAAAGAGCAGCATCGGCATGCTTAGCACGTCGTCTGGTAGAAATCCACGTGCGCGTTCTGCAAAAAGCACCATTTGCATGCACATCTTGTGGTTTTGCAGAAAACTTCATCCGCGTCTACCAAAAGATGCATGTGCATGCTTAAAACGCGTTTTCACACAAATCCGCGCGCGGGTGCTAAAAAGAGCAGCATCGGCATGCTTAGCACGTCGTTTGGTAGAAATCCACGTGCGCGTTCTGCCAAAAGCACCATTTGCATGCACATCTTGTGGTTTTGCAGAAAACTTTATCCGCGACTACCAAAAGATGCATGTGCATGCTTAAAACGCGTTTTCGCACAAATCCGTGCGCGGGTGCTAAAAAGAGCAGCATCGGCATGCTTAGCACGTCGTTTGGTAGAAATCCACGTGCGCGTTCTGCCAAAAGCACCATTTGCATGCACATCTTGTGGTTTTGCAGAAAACTTCATCCGCGTCTACCAAAAGATGCATGTGCATGCTTAAAACGCGTTTTCGCACAAATCCGTGCGCGGGTGCTAAAAAGAGCAGCATCGGCATGCTTAGCACGTCGTTTGGTAGAAATCTACGTGCGCGTTCTGCCAAAAGCACCATTTGCATGCACATCTTGTGGTTTTGCAGAAAACTTCATCCGCGTCTACCAAAAGATGCATGTGCATGCTTAAAACGCATTTTCGCACAAATCCGTGCGCGGGTGCTAAAAAGAGCAGCATCGGCATGCTTAGCACGTCGTTTGGTAGAAATCCACGTGCGCGTTCTGCAAAAAGCACCATTATCATGCACATCTTGTGGTTTTGCAGAAAACTTCATCCGCGTCTACCAAAAGATGCATGTGCATGCTTAAAACGCGTTTTCGCACAAATCCGTGCGCGGGTGCTAAAAAGAGCAGCATCGGCATGCTTAGCACGTCGTTTGGTAGAAATCCACGTGCGCGTTCTGCCAAAAGCACCATTTGCATGTACATCTTGTGGTTTTGCAGATAACTTCATCCGCGTCTACCAAAAGATGCATGTGCATGCTTAAAACGCGTTTTCGCACAAATGCGTGCGCGGGTGCTAAAAAGAGCAGCATCGGCATGCTTAGCACGTCGTTTGGTAGAAATCCACGTGCGCGTTCTGCCAAAAGCACCATTTGCATGCACATCTTGTGGTTTTGCAGAAAACTTCATCCGCGTCTACCAAAATATGCATGTGCATGCTTAAAACGCGTTTTCGCACAAATCCGTGCGCGGGTGCTAAAAAGAGCAGCATCGGCATGCTTAGCACGTCGTCTGGTAGAAATCCACGTGCGCGTTCTGCAAAAAGCACCATTTGCATGCACATCTTGTGGTTTTGCAGAAAACTTCATCCGCGTCTACCAAAAGATGCATGTGCATGCTTAAAACGCGTTTTCACACAAATCCGCGCGCGGGTGCTAAAAAGAGCAGCATCGGCATGCTTAGCACGTCGTTTGGTAGAAATCCACGTGCGCGTTCTGCCAAAAGCACCATTTGCATGCACATCTTGTGGTTTTGCAGAAAACTTCATCCGCGTCTACCAAAAGATGCATGTGCATGCTTAAAACGCGTTTTCGCACAAATCCGTGCGCGGGTGCTAAAAAGAGCAGCATCGGCATGCTTAGCACGTCGTTTGGTAGAAATTCACGTGCGCGTTCTGCCAAAAGCACCATTTGCATGCACATCTTGTGGTTTTGCAGAAAGCTTCATCCGCGTCTACCAAAAGATGCATGTGCATGCTTAAAACGCGTTTTCGCACAAATCCGTGCGCGGGTGCTAAAAAGAGCAGCATCGGCATGCTTAGCACGTCGTCTGGTAGAAATCCACGTGCGCGTTCTGCAAAAAGCACCATTTGCATGCACATCTTGTGGTTTTGCAGAAAACTTCATCCGCGTCTACCAAAAGATGCATGTGCATGCTTAAAACGCGTTTTCACACAAATCCCGCGCGCGGGTGCTAAAAAGAGCAGCATCGGCATGCTTAGCACGTCGTTTGGTAGAAATCCACGTGCGCGTTCTGCCAAAAGCACCATTTGCATGCACATCTTGTGGTTTTGCAGAAAACTTTATCCGCGACTACCAAAAGATGCATGTGCATGCTTAAAACGCGTTTTCGCACAAATCCGTGCGCGGGGTGCTAAAAAGAGCAGCATCGGCATGCTTAGCACGTCGTTTGGTAGAAATCCACGTGCGCGTTCTGCCAAAAGCACCATTTGCATGCACATCTTGTGGTTTTGAAGAAAACTTCATCCGCGTCTACCAAAAGATGCATGTGCATGCTTAAAACGCGTTTTCGCACAAATCCGTGCGCGGGTGCTAAAAAGAGCAGCATCGGCATGCTTAGCACGTCGTTTGGTAGAAATCTACGTGCGCGTTCTGCCAAAAGCACCATTTGCATGCACATCTTGTGGTTTTGCAGAAAACTTCATCCGCGTCTACCAAAAGATGCATGTGCATGCTTAAAACGCTTTTTCGCACAAATCCGTGCGCGGGTGCTAAAAAGAGCAGCATCGGCATGCTTAGCACGTCGTTTGGTAGAAATCCACGTGCGCGTTCTGCAAAAAGCACCATTTGCATGCACATCTTGTGGTTTTGCAGAAAACTTCATCCGCGTCTACCAAAAGATGCATGTGCATGCTTAAAACGCGTTTTCGCACAAATCCGTGCGCGGGTGCTAAAAAGAGCAGCATCGGCATGCTTAGCACGTCGTTTGGTAGAAATCCACGTGCGCGTTCTGCAAAAGCACCATTTGCATGTACATCTTGTGGTTTTGCAGAAAACTTCATCCGCGTCTACCAAAAGATGCATGTGCATGCTTAAAAACGCGTTTTCGCACAAATCACGTGCGCGGGTGCTAAAAAGAGCAGCATCGGCATGCTTAGCACGTCGTTTGGTAGAAATCCACGTGCGCGTTCTGCCAAAAGCACCATTTGCATGCACATCTTGTGGTTTTGCAGAAAACTTCATCCGCGTCTACCAAAAGATGCATGTGCATGCTTAAAAACGCGTTTTCGCACAAATCCGTGCGCGGGTGCTAAAAAGAGCAGCATCGGCATGCTTAGCACTTCGTTTGGTAGAAATCCACGTGCGCGTTCTGCCAAAAGCACCATTTGCATGCACATCTTGTGGTTTTGCAGAAAACTTCATCCGCGTCTACCAAAAGATGCATGTGCATGCTTAAAACGCGTTTTCGCACAAATCCGCGCGCGGGTGCTAAAAAGAGCAGCATCGGCATGCTTAGCACGTCGTTTGGTAGAAATCCACGTGCGCGTTCTGCCAAAAAGCACCATTTGCATGCACATCTTGTGGTTTTGCAGAAAACTTCATCCGCGTCTACCAAAAGATGCATGTGCATGCTTAAAACGCGTTTTCGCACAAATCCGTGCGCGGGGTGCTAAAAAGAGCACCATCGGCATGCTTAGCACGTCGTTTGGTAGAAATCCACGTGCGCGTTCTGCCAAAAGCACCATTTGCACGCACATCTTGTGGTTTTGCAGAAAACTTCATCCGCGTCTACCAAAAGATGCATGTGCATGCTTAAAACGCGTTTTCGCACAAATGCGTGCGCGGGTGCTAAAAAGAGCAGCATCGGCATGCTTAGCACGTCGTTTGGTAGAAATCCACGTGCGCGTTCTGCCAAAAGCACCATTTGCACGCACATCTTGTGGTTTTGCAGAAAACTTCATCCGCGTCCTACCAAAAGATGCATGTGCATGCTTAAAACGCGTTTTCGCACAAATGCGTGCGCCGGTGCTAAAAAGAGCAGCATCGGCATGCTTAGCACGTCGTTTGGTAGAAATCCACGTGCGCGTTCTGCCAAAAGCACCATTTGCATGCACATCTTGTGGTTTTGCAGAAAACTTCATCCGCGTCTACCAAAAGATGCATGTGCATGCTTAAAACGCGTTTTCGCACAAATCCGCGCGCGGGTGCTAAAAAGAGGCAGCATCGGCATGCTTAGCCCGTCGTTTGGTAGAAATCCACGTGCGCGTTCTGCCAAAAGCACCATTTGCATGCACATCTTGTGGTTTTGCAGAAAACTTCATCCGCGTCTACCAAAAGATGCATGTGCATGCTTAAAACGCGTTTTCGCACAAATCCGTGCGCGGGTGCTAAAAAGAGCAGCATCGGCATGCTTAGCACGTCGTTTGGTAGAAATCACGTGCGCGTTCTGCAAAAAGCACCATTTGCATGCACATCTTGTGGTTTTGCAGAAAACTTCATCCGCGTCTACCAAAAGATGCATGTGCATGCTTAAAACGCGTTTTCGCACAAATGCGTGCGCGGGTGCTAAAAAGAGCAGCATCGGCATGCTTAGCACGTCGTTTGGTAGAAATCCACGTGCGCGTTCTGCCAAAAGCACCATTTGCATGCACATCTTGTGGTTTTGCAGAAAACTTCATCCGCGTCTACCAAAAGATGCATGTGCATGCTTAAAACGCGTTTTCGCACAAATCCGCGCGCGGGTGGCTAAAAAGAGCAGCATCGGCATGCTTAGCACGTCGTTTGGTAGAAATCCACGTGCGCGTTCTGCCAAAAGCACCATTTGCATGCACATCTTGTGGTTTTGCAGAAAACTTCATCCGCGTCTACCAAAAGATGCATGTGCATGCTTAAAACGCGTTTTCGCACAAATCCGCGCGCGTGTGCTAAAAAGAGCAGCATCGGTATGCTTAGCACGTCGTTTGGTAGAAATCCACGTGCGCGTTCTGCCAAAAGCACCATTTGCATGCACCTCTTGTGGTTTTGCAGAAAACTGCATCCGCGTCTACCAAAAGATGCATGTGCATGCTTAAAAACGCGTTTTCGCACAAATTGCGTGCGCGGGTGCTAAAAAGAGCAGCATCGGCATGCTTAGCACGTCGTTTGGTAGAAATCCACGTGCGCGTTCTGCCAAAAGCACCATTTGCACGCCACTATCTTGTGGTTTTGCAGAAAACTTCATCCGCGTCTACCAAAAGATGCATGTGCATGCTTAAAACGCGTTTTCGCACAAATGCGTGCGCCGGTGCTAAAAAGAGCAGCATCGGCATGCTTAGCACGTCGTTTGGTAGAAATCCACGTGCGCGTTCTGCCAAAAGCACCATTTGCATGCACATCTTGTGGTTTTGCAGAAAACTTCATCCGCGTCTACCAAAAGATGCATGTGCATGCTTAAAACGCGTTTTCGCACAAATCCGCGCGCGGGTGCTAAAAAGAGCAGCATCGGCATGCTTAGCCCGTCGTTTGGTAGAAATCCACGTGCGCGTTCTGCCAAAAGCACCATTTGCATGCACATCTTGTGGTTTTGCAGAAAACTTCATCCGCGTCTACCAAAAGATGCATGTGCATGCTTAAAACGCGTTTTCGCACAAATCCGTGCGCGGGTGCTAAAAAGAGCAGCATCGGCATGCTTAGCACGTCGTTTGGTAGAAATCCACGTGCGCGTTCTGCCAAAAGCACCATTTGCATGCACATCTTGTGGTTTTGCAGAAAACTTCATCCGCGTCTACCAAAAGATGCATGTGCATGCTTAAAACGCGTTTTCGCACAAATCCGTGCGCGGGTGCTAAAAAGAGCAGCATCGGCATGCTTAGCACGTCGTTTGGTAGAAATCCACGTGCGCGTTCTGCCAAAAGCACCATTTGCATGCACATCTTGTGGTTTTGCAGAAAACTTCATCCGCGTCTACCAAAAGATGCATGTGCATGCTTAAAACGCGTTTTCGCACAAATCCGCGCGCGGGTGCTAAAAAGAGCAGCATCGGCATGCTTAGCACGTCGTTTGGTAGAAATCCACGTGCGCGTTCTGCCAAAAGCACCATTTGCATGCACATCTTGTGGTTTTGCAGAAAACTTCATCCGCGTCTACCAAAAGATGCATGTGCATGCTTAAAACGCGTTTTCGCACAAATCCGCGCGCGTGTGCTAAAAAGAGCAGCATCGGTATGCTTAGCACGTCGTTTGGTAGAAATCCACGTGCGCGTTCTGCCAAAAGCACCATTTGCATGCACCTCTTGTGGTTTTGCAGAAAACTGCATCCGCGTCTACCAAAAGATGCATGTGCATGCTTAAAACGCGTTTTCGCACAAATGCGTGCGCGGGTGCTAAAAAGAGCAGCATCGGCATGCTTAGCACGTCGTTTGGTAGAATTCCACGTGCGCGTTCTGCCAAAAGCACCATTTGCACGCACATCTTGTGGTTTTGCAGAAAACTTCATCCGCGTCTACCAAAAGATGCATGTGCATGCTTAAAACGCGTTTTCGCACAAATGCGTGCGCGGGTGCTAAAAAGAGCAGCATCGGCATGCTTAGCACGTCGTTTGGTAGAAATCCACGTGCGCGTTCTGCCAAAAGCACCATTTGCATGCACATATTGTGGTTTTGCAGAAAACTTCATCCGCGTCTACCAAAAGATGCATGTGCATGCTTAAAACGCGTTTTTGCACAAATCCGCGCGCGGGTGCTAAAGAGAGCAGCATCGGCGTGCTTAGCACGTCGTTTGGTAGAAATTCACGTACGCCGTTCTGCCAAAAGCACCATTTGCATGCACATCTTGTGGTTTTGCAGAAAACTTCATCCGCGTCTACCAAAAGATGCATGTGCATGCTTAAAACGCGTTTTCGCACAAATGCGTGCGCCGGTGCTAAAAAGAGCAGCATCGGCATGCTTAGCACGTCGTTTGGTAGAAATCCACGTGCGCGTTCTGCCAAAAGCACCATTTGCATGCACATCTTGTGGTTTTGCAGAAAACTTCATCCGCGTCTACCAAAAGATGCATGTGCATGCTTAAAACGCGTTTTCGCACAAATCCGCGCGCGGGTGCTAAAAAGAGCAGCATCGGCATGCTTAGCCCGTCGTTTGGTAGAAATCCACGTGCGCGTTCTGCCAAAAGCACCATTTGCATGCACATCTTGTGGTTTTGCAGAAAACTTCATCCGCGTCTACCAAAAGATGCATGTGCATGCTTAAAACGCGTTTTCGCACAAATCCGTGCGCGGGTGCTAAAAAGAGCAGCATCGGCATGCTTAGCACGTCGTTTGGTAGAAATCACGTGCGCGTTCTGCAAAAAGCACCATTTGCATGCACATCTTGTGGTTTTGCAGAAAACTTCATCCGCGTCTACCAAAAGATGCATGTGCATGCTTAAAACGCGTTTTCGCACAAATGCGTGCGCGGGTGCTAAAAGAGCAGCATCGGCATGCTTAGCACGTCGTTTGGTAGAAATCCACGTGCGCGTTCTGCCAAAAGCACCATTTGCATGCACATCTTGTGGTTTTGCAGAAAACTTCATCCGCGTCTACCAAAAGATGCATGTGCATGCTTAAAACGCGTTTTCGCACAAATCCGCGCGCGGGTGCATCGGCATGCTTAGCACGTCGTTTGGTAGAAATCCACGTGCGCGTTCTGCCAAAAGCACCATTTGCATGCACATCTTGTGGTTTTGCAGAAAACTTCATCCGCGTCTACCAAAAGATGCATGTGCATGCTTAAAACGCGTTTTCGCACAAATCCGCGCGCGTGTGCTAAAAAGAGCAGCATCGGTATGCTTAGCACGTCGTTTGGTAGAAATCCACGTGCGCGTTCTGCCAAAAGCACCATTTGCATGCACCTCTTGTGGTTTTGCAGAAAACTGCATCCGCGTCTACCAAAAGATGCATGTGCATGCTTAAAACGCGTTTTCGCACAAATGCGTGCGCGGGTGCTAAAAAGAGCAGCATCGGCATGCTTAGCACGTCGTTTGGTAGAAATCCACGTGCGCGTTCTGCCAAAAGCACCATTTGCACGCACATCTTGTGGTTTTGCAGAAAACTTCATCCGCGTCAACCAAAAGATGCATGTGCATGCTTAAAACGCGTTTTCGCACAAATGCGTGCGCCGGTGCTAAAAAGAGCAGCATCGGCATGCTTAGCACGTCGTTTGGTAGAAATCCACGTGCGCGTTCTGCCAAAAGCACCATTTGCATGCACATCTTGTGGTTTTGCAGAAAACTTCATCCGCGTCTACCAAAAGATGCATGTGCATGCTTAAAACGCGTTTTCGCACAAATCCGCGCGCGGGTGCTAAAAAGAGCAGCATCGGCATGCTTAGCCCGTCGTTTGGTAGAAATCCACGTGCGCGTTCTGCCAAAAGCACCATTTGCATGCACATCTTGTGGTTTTGCAGAAAACTTCATCCGCGTCTACCAAAAGATGCATGTGCATGCTTAAAACGCGTTTTCGCACAAATCCGTGCGCGGGTGCTAAAAAGAGCAGCATCGGCATGCTTAGCACGTCGTTTGGTAGAAATCCACGTGCGCGTTCTGCCAAAAGCACCATTTGCATGCACATCTTGTGGTTTTGCAGAAAACTTCATCCGCGTCTACCAAAAGATGCATGTGCATGCTTAAAACGCGTTTTCGCACAAATCCGTGCGCGGGTGCTAAAAAGAGCAGCATCGGCATGCTTAGCACGTCGTTTGGTAGAAATCCACGTGCGCGTTCTGCCAAAAGCACCATTTGCATGCACATCTTGTGGTTTTGCAGAAAACTTCATCCGCGTCTACCAAAAGATGCATGTGCATGCTTAAAACGCGTTTTCGCACAAATCCGCGCGCGGGTGCTAAAAAGAGCAGCATCGGCATGCTTAGCACGTCGTTTGGTAGAAATCCACGTGCGCGTTCTGCCAAAAGCACCATTTGCATGCACATCTTGTGGTTTTGCAGAAAACTTCATCCGCGTCTACCAAAAGATGCATGTGCATGCTTAAAACGCGTTTTCGCACAAATCCGCGCGCGTGTGCTAAAAAGAGCAGCATCGGTATGCTTAGCACGTCGTTTGGTAGAAATCCACGTGCGCGTTCTGCCAAAAGCACCATTTGCATGCACCTCTTGTGGTTTTGCAGAAAACTGCATCCGCGTCTACCAAAAGATGCATGTGCATGCTTAAAACGCGTTTTCGCACAAATGCGTGCGCGGGTGCTAAAAAGAGCAGCATCGGCATGCTTAGCACGTCGTTTGGTAGAATTCCACGTGCGCGTTCTGCCAAAAGCACCATTTGCACGCACATCTTGTGGTTTTGCAGAAAACTTCATCCGCGTCTACCAAAAGATGCATGTGCATGCTTAAAACGCGTTTTCGCACAAATGCGTGCGCGGGTGCTAAAAAGAGCAGCATCGGCATGCTTAGCACGTCGTTTGGTAGAAATCCACGTGCGCGTTCTGCCAAAAGCACCATTTGCATGCACATATTGTGGTTTTGCAGAAAACTTCATCCGCGTCTACCAAAAGATGCATGTGCATGCTTAAAACGCGTTTTTGCACAAATCCGCGCGCGGGTGCTAAAGAGAGCAGCATCGGCGTGCTTAGCACGTCGTTTGGTAGAAATTCACGTACGCGTTCTGCCAAAAGCACCATTTGCATGCACATCTTGTGGTTTTGCAGAAAACTTCATCCGCGTCTACCAAAAGATGCATGTGCATGCTTAAAACGCGTTTTCGCACAAATCCGTGCGCGGGTGCTAAAAAGAGCAGCATCGGCATGCTTAGCACGTCGTTTGGTAGAAATCCACGTGCGCGTTCTGCCAAAAGCACCATTTGCATGCACATCTTGTGGTTTTGCAGAAAACTTCATCCGCGTCTACCAAAAGATGCATGTGCATGCTTAAAACGCGTTTTCGCACAAATCCGTGCGCGGGTGCTAAAAAGAGCAGCATCGGCATGCTTAGCACGTCGTTTGGTAGAAAGCCACGTGCGCGTTCTGCCAAAAGCACCATTTGCATGCACATCTTGTGGTTTTGCAGAAAACTTCATCCGCGTCTACCAAAAGATGCATGTGCATGCTTAAAACGCGTTTTCGCACAAATCTGCGCGCGGGTGCTAAAAAGAGCAGCATCGGCATGCTTAGAACGTCGTTCGGTAGAAATCCACGTGCGCGTTCTGCCAAAAGCACCATTTGCATGCACATCTTGTGGTTTTGCAGAAAACTTCATCCGCGTCTACCAAAAGATGCATGTGCATGCTTAAAACGCCTTTTCGCACAAATCCGTGCGCGGGTGCTAAAAAGAGCAGCATCGGCATGCTTAGCACGTCGTTTGGTAGAAATCCACGTGCGCGTTCTGCCAAAAGCACCATTTGCATGGACATCTTGTGGTTTTGCAGAAAACTTCATCCGCGTCTACCAAAAGATGCATGTGCATGCTTAAAACGCGTTTTCGCACAAATCCGTGCGCGGGTGCTAAAAAGAGCAGCATCGGCATGCTTAGCACGTCGTTTGGTAGAAATCCACGTGCGCGTTCTGCCAAAAGCACCATTTGCATGCACATCTTGTGGTTTTGCAGAAAACTTCATCCGCGTCTACCAAAAGATGCATGTCCATGCTTAAAACGCGTTTTCGCACAAATCCGTGCGCGGGTGCTAAAAAGAGCAGCATCGGCATGCTTAGCACGTTGTTTGGTAGAAATCCACGTGCGCGTTCTGCCAAAAGCACCATTTGCATGCACATCTTGTGGTTTTGCAGAAAACTTCATCCGCGTCTACCAAAAGATGCATGTGCATGCTTAAAACGCGTTTTCACACAAATCCGCGCGCGGGTGCTAAAAAGAGCAGCATCGGCATGCTTAGCACGTCGTTTGGTAGAAATCCACGTGCGCGTTCTGCCAAAAGCACCATTTGCATGCACATCTTGTGGTTTTGCAGAAAACTTCATCCGCGTCTACCAAAAGATGCATGTGCATGCTTAAAACGCGTTTTCGCACAAATCCGTGCGCGGGTGCTAAAAAGAGCAGCATCGGCATGCTTAGCACGTCGTTTGGTAGAAATCCACGTGCGCGTTCTGCCAAAAGCACCATTTGCATGCACATCTTGTGGTTTTGCAGAAAACTTCATCCGCGTCTACCAAAAGATGCATGTGCATGCTTAAAACGCGTTTTCGCACGAATCCGTGCGCGGGTGCTAAAAAGAGCAGCATCGGCATGCTTAGCACGTCGTCTGGTAGAAATCCACGTGCGCGTTCTGCAAAAAGCACCATTTGCATGCACATCTTGTGGTTTTGCAGAAAACTTCATCCGCGTCTACCAAAAGATGCATGTGCATGCTTAAAACGCGTTTTCACACAAATCCGCGCGCGGGTGCTAAAAAGAGCAGCATCGGCATGCTTAGCACGTCGTTTGGTAGAAATCCACGTGCGCGTTCTGCCAAAAGCACCATTTGCATGCACATCTTGTGGTTTTGCAGAAAACTTCATCCGCGTCTACCAAAAGATGCATGTGCATGCTTAAAACGCGTTTTCGCACAAATCCGTGCGCGGGTGCTAAAAAGAGCAGCATCGGCATGCTTAGCACGTCGTTTGGTAGAAATCCACGTGCGCGTTCTGCCAAAAGCACCATTTGCATGCACATCTTGTGGTTTTGCAGAAAACTTCATCCGCGTCTACCAAAAGATGCATGTGCATGCTTAAAACGCGTTTTCGCACAAATCCGTGCGCGGGTGCTAAAAAGAGCAGCATCGGCATGCTTAGCACGTCGTTTGGTAGAAATCCACGTGCGCGTTCTGCCAAAAGCACCATTTGCATGCACATCTTGTGGTTTTGCAGAAAACTTCATCCGCGTCTACCAAAAGATGCATGTGCATGCTTAAAACGCGTTTTCGCACAAATCCGTGCGCGGGTGCTAAAAAGAGCAGCATCGGCATGCTTAGCACGTCGTTTGGTAGAAATCACGTGCGCGTTCTGCAAAAAGCACCATTTGCATGCACATCTTGTGGTTTTGCAGAAAACTTCATCCGCGTCTACCAAAAGATGCATGTGCATGCTTAAAACGCGTTTTCGCACAAATGCGTGCGCGGGTGCTAAAAAGAGCAGCATCGGCATGCTTAGCACGTCGTTTGGTAGAAATCCACGTGCGCGTTCTGCCAAAAGCACCATTTGCATGCACATCTTGTGGTTTTGCAGAAAACTTCATCCGCGTCTACCAAAAGATGCATGTGCATGCTTAAAACGCGTTTTCGCACAAATCCGTGCGCGGGTGCTAAAAAGAGCAGCATCGGCATGCTTAGCACGTCGTTTGGTAGAAATCCACGTGCGCGTTCTGCCAAAAGCACCATTTGCATGCACATGTTGTGGTTTTGCAGAAAACTTCATCCGCGTCTACCAAAAGATGCATGTGCATGCTTAAAACGCGTTTTCGCACAAATCCGTGCGCGGGTGCTTAAAAGAGCAGCATCGGCATGCTTAGCACTTCGTTTGGTAGAAATCCACGTGCGCGTTCTGCCAAAAGCACCATTTGCACGCACATATTGTGGTTTTGCAGAAAAATTTATCCGCGTCTACCAAAAGATGCATGTGCATGCTTAAAACGCGTTTTCGCACAAATGCGTGCGCGGGTGCTAAAAAGAGCAGCATCGGCATGCTTAGCACGTCGTTTGGTAGGAATCCACGCGCGCGTTCTGCCAAAAGCACCATTTGCATGCACATCTTGTGGTTTTGCAGAAAACTTCATCCGCGTCTACCAAAAGATGCATGTGCATGCTTAAAACGCGTTTTCGCACAAATGCGTGCGCGGGTGCTAAAAAGAGCAGCATCGGCATGCTTAGCACGTCGTTTGGTAGAAATCCACGTGCGCGTTCTGCCAAAAGCACCATTTGCATGCACATCTTGTGGTTTTGCAGAAAACTTCATCCGCGTCTACCAAAAGATGCATGTGCATGCTTAAAACGCGTTTTCGCACAAATCCGTGCGCGGGTGCTAAAAAGAGCAGCATCGGCATGCTTAGCACGTCGTTTGGTAGAAATCCACGTGCGCGTTCTGCCAAAAGCACCATTTGCATGCACATGTTGTGGTTTTGCAGAAAACTTCATCCGCGTCTACCAAAAGATGCATGTGCATGCTTAAAACGCGTTTTCGCACAAATCCGTGCGCGGGTGCTAAAAAGAGCAGCATCGGCATGCTTTGCACTTCGTTTGGTAGAAATCCACGTGCGCGTTCTGCCAAAAGCACCATTTGCATGCACATCTTGTGGTTTTGCAGAAAACTTCATCCGCGTCTACCAAAAGATGCATGTGCATGCTTAAAACCCGTTTTCGCACAAATCCGTGCGCGGGTGCTAAAAAGAGCAGCATCGGCATGCTTAGCACGTCGTTTGGTAGAAATCCACGTGCGCGTTCTGCCAAAAGCACCATTTGCATGCACATGTTGTGGTTTTGCAGAAAACTTCATCCGCGTCTACCAAAAGATGCATGTGCATGCTTAAAACGCGTTTTCGCACAAATCCGTGCGCGGGTGCTAAAAAGAGCAGCATCGGCATGCTTAGCACTTCGTTTGGTAGAAATCCACGTGCGCGTTCTGCCAAAAGCACCATTTGCACGCACATCTTGTGGTTTTGCAGAAAACTTCATCCGCGTCTACCAAAAGATGCATGTGCATGCTTAAAACGCGTTTTCGCACAAATGCGTGCGCGGGTGCTAAAAAGAGCAGCATCGGCATGCTTAGCACGTCGTTTGGTAGGAATCCACGCGCGCGTTCTGCCAAAAGCACCATTTGCATGCACATCTTGTGGTTTTGCAGAAAACTTCATCCGCGTCTACCAAAAGATGCATGTGCATGCTTAAAACGCGTTTTCGCACAAATGCGTGCGCGGGTGCTAAAAAGAGCAGCATCGGCATGCTTAGCACGTCGTTTGGTAGAAATCCACGTGCGCGTTCTGCCAAAAGCACCATTTGCATGCACATCTTGTGGTTTTGCAGAAAACTTCATCCGCGTCTACCAAAAGATGCATGTGCATGCTTAAAACGCGTTTTCGCACAAATCCGTGCGCGGGTGCTAAAAAGAGCAGCATCGGCATGCTTAGCACGTCGTTTGGTAGAAATCCACGTGCGCGTTCTGCCAAAAGCACCATTTGCATGCACATGTTGTGGTTTTGCAGAAAACTTCATCCGCGTCTACCAAAAGATGCATGTGCATGCTTAAAACGCGTTTTCGCACAAATCTGTGCGCGGGTGCTAAAAAGAGCAGCATCGGCATGCTTTGCACTTCGTTTGGTAGAAATCCACGTGCGCGTTCTGCCAAAAGCACCATTTGCATGCACATCTTGTGGTTTTGCAGAAAACTTCATCCGCGTCTACCAAAAGATGCATGTGCATGCTTAAAACCCGTTTTCGCACAAATCCGTGCGCGGGTGCTAAAAAGAGCAGCATCGGCATGCTTAGCACTTCGTTTGGTAGAAATCCACGTGCGCGTTCTGCCAAAAGCACCATTTGCATGCACATCTTGTGGTTTTGCAGAAAACTTCATCCGCGTCTACCAAAAGATGCATGTGCATGCTTAAAACGCGTTTTCGCACAAATCCGCGCGCGGGTGCTAAAAAGAGCAGCATCGGCATGCTTAGCACGTCGTTTGGTAGAAATCCACGTGCGCGTTCTGCCAAAAGCACCATTTGCATGCACATCTTGTGGTTTTGCAGAAAACTTCATCCGCGTCTACCAAAAGATGCATGTGCATGCTTAAAACGCGTTTTCGCACAAATCCGTGCGCGGGTGCTAAAAAGAGCACCATCGGCATGCTTAGCACGTCGTTTGGTAGAAATCCACGTGCGCGTTCTGCCAAAAGCACCATTTGCACGCACATCTTGTGGTTTTGCAGAAAACTTCATCCGCGTCTACCAAAAGATGCATGTGCATGCTTAAAACGCGTTTTCGCACAAATGCGTGCGCGGGTGCTAAAAAGAGCAGCATCGGCATGCTTAGCACGTCGTTTGGTAGAAATCCACGTGCGCGTTCTGCCAAAAGCACCATTTGCACGCACATCTTGTGGTTTTGCAGAAAACTTCATCCGCGTCTACCAAAAGATGCATGTGCATGCTTAAAACGCGTTTTCGCACAAATGCGTGCGCCGGTGCTAAAAAGAGCAGCATCGGCATGCTTAGCACGTCGTTTGGTAGAAATCCACGTGCGCGTTCTGCCAAAAGCACCATTTGCATGCACATCTTGTGGTTTTGCAGAAAACTTCATCCGCGTCTACCAAAAGATGCATGTGCATGCTTAAAACGCGTTTTCGCACAAATCCGCGCGCGGGTGCTAAAAAGAGCAGCATCGGCATGCTTAGCCCGTCGTTTGGTAGAAATCCACGTGCGCGTTCTGCCAAAAGCACCATTTGCATGCACATCTTGTGGTTTTGCAGAAAACTTCATCCGCGTCTACCAAAAGATGCATGTGCATGCTTAAAACGCGTTTTCGCACAAATCCGTGCGCGGGTGCTAAAAAGAGCAGCATCGGCATGCTTAGCACGTCGTTTGGTAGAAATCACGTGCGCGTTCTGCAAAAAGCACCATTTGCATGCACATCTTGTGGTTTTGCAGAAAACTTCATCCGCGTCTACCAAAAGATGCATGTGCATGCTTAAAACGCGTTTTCGCACAAATGCGTGCGCGGGTGCTAAAAAGAGCAGCATCGGCATGCTTAGCACGTCGTTTGGTAGAAATCCACGTGCGCGTTCTGCCAAAAGCACCATTTGCATGCACATGTTGTGGTTTTGCAGAAAACTTCATCCGCGTCTACCAAAAGATGCATGTGCATGCTTAAAACGCGTTTTCGCACAAATCTGTGCGCGGGTGCTAAAAAGAGCAGCATCGGCATGCTTTGCACTTCGTTTGGTAGAAATCCACGTGCGCGTTCTGCCAAAAGCACCATTTGCATGCACATCTTGTGGTTTTGCAGAAAACTTCATCCGCGTCTACCAAAAGATGCATGTGCATGCTTAAAACCCGTTTTCGCACAAATCCGTGCGCGGGTGCTAAAAAGAGCAGCATCGGCATGCTTAGCACTTCGTTTGGTAGAAATCCACGTGCGCGTTCTGCCAAAAGCACCATTTGCATGCACATCTTGTGGTTTTGCAGAAAACTTCATCCGCGTCTACCAAAAGATGCATGTGCATGCTTAAAACGCGTTTTCGCACAAATCCGCGCGCGGGTGCTAAAAAGAGCAGCATCGGCATGCTTAGCACGTCGTTTGGTAGAAATCCACGTGCGCGTTCTGCCAAAAGCACCATTTGCATGCACATCTTGTGGTTTTGCAGAAAACTTCATCCGCGTCTACCAAAAGATGCATGTGCATGCTTAAAACGCGTTTTCGCACAAATCCGTGCGCGGGTGCTAAAAAGAGCACCATCGGCATGCTTAGCACGTCGTTTGGTAGAAATCCACGTGCGCGTTCTGCCAAAAGCACCATTTGCACGCACATCTTGTGGTTTTGCAGAAAACTTCATCCGCGTCTACCAAAAGATGCATGTGCATGCTTAAAACGCGTTTTCGCACAAATGCGTGCGCGGGTGCTAAAAAGAGCAGCATCGGCATGCTTAGCACGTCGTTTGGTAGAAATCCACGTGCGCGTTCTGCCAAAAGCACCATTTGCACGCACATCTTGTGGTTTTGCAGAAAACTTCATCCGCGTCTACCAAAAGATGCATGTGCATGCTTAAAACGCGTTTTCGCACAAATGCGTGCGCCGGTGCTAAAAAGAGCAGCATCGGCATGCTTAGCACGTCGTTTGGTAGAAATCCACGTGCGCGTTCTGCCAAAAGCACCATTTGCATGCACATCTTGTGGTTTTGCAGAAAACTTCATCCGCGTCTACCAAAAGATGCATGTGCATGCTTAAAACGCGTTTTCGCACAAATCCGCGCGCGGGTGCTAAAAAGAGCAGCATCGGCATGCTTAGCCCGTCGTTTGGTAGAAATCCACGTGCGCGTTCTGCCAAAAGCACCATTTGCATGCACATCTTGTGGTTTTGCAGAAAACTTCATCCGCGTCTACCAAAAGATGCATGTGCATGCTTAAAACGCGTTTTCGCACAAATCCGTGCGCGGGTGCTAAAAAGAGCAGCATCGGCATGCTTAGCACGTCGTTTGGTAGAAATCACGTGCGCGTTCTGCAAAAAGCACCATTTGCATGCACATCTTGTGGTTTTGCAGAAAACTTCATCCGCGTCTACCAAAAGATGCATGTGCATGCTTAAAACGCGTTTTCGCACAAATGCGTGCGCGGGTGCTAAAAAGAGCAGCATCGGCATGCTTAGCACGTCGTTTGGTAGAAATCCACGTGCGCGTTCTGCCAAAAGCACCATTTGCATGCACATCTTGTGGTTTTGCAGAAAACTTCATCCGCGTCTACCAAAAGATGCATGTGCATGCTTAAAACGCGTTTTCGCACAAATCCGCGCGCGGGTGCTAAAAAGAGCAGCATCGGCATGCTTAGCACGTCGTTTGGTAGAAATCCACGTGCGCGTTCTGCCAAAAGCACCATTTGCATGCACATCTTGTGGTTTTGCAGAAAACTTCATCCGCGTCTACCAAAAGATGCATGTGCATGCTTAAAACGCGTTTTCGCACAAATCCGCGCGCGTGTGCTAAAAAGAGCAGCATCGGTATGCTTAGCACGTCGTTTGGTAGAAATCCACGTGCGCGTTCTGCCAAAAGCACCATTTGCATGCACCTCTTGTGGTTTTGCAGAAAACTGCATCCGCGTCTACCAAAAGATGCATGTGCATGCTTAAAACGCGTTTTCGCACAAATGCGTGCGCGGGTGCTAAAAAGAGCAGCATCGGCATGCTTAGCACGTCGTTTGGTAGAAATCCACGTGCGCGTTCTGCCAAAAGCACCATTTGCACGCACATCTTGTGGTTTTGCAGAAAACTTCATCCGCGTCTACCAAAAGATGCATGTGCATGCTTAAAACGCGTTTTCGCACAAATGCGTGCGCCGGTGCTAAAAAGAGCAGCATCGGTATGCTTAGCACGTCGTTTGGTAGAAATCCACGTGCGCGTTCTGCCAAAAGCACCATTTGCATGCACCTCTTGTGGTTTTGCAGAAAACTGCATCCGCGTCTACCAAAAGATGCATGTGCATGCTTAAAACGCGTTTTCGCACAAATGCGTGCGCGGGTGCTAAAAAGAGCAGCATCGGCATGCTTAGCACGTCGTTTGGTAGAATTCCACGTGCGCGTTCTGCCAAAAGCACCATTTGCACGCACATCTTGTGGTTTTGCAGAAAACTTCATCCGCGTCTACCAAAAGATGCATGTGCATGCTTAAAACGCGTTTTCGCACAAATGCGTGCGCGGGTGCTAAAAAGAGCAGCATCGGCATGCTTAGCACGTCGTTTGGTAGAAATCCACGTGCGCGTTCTGCCAAAAGCACCATTTGCATGCACATATTGTGGTTTTGCAGAAAACTTCATCCGCGTCTACCAAAAGATGCATGTGCATGCTTAAAACGCGTTTTTGCACAAATCCGCGCGCGGGTGCTAAAGAGAGCAGCATCGGCGTGCTTAGCACGTCGTTTGGTAGAAATTCACGTACGCGTTCTGCCAAAAGCACCATTTGCATGCACATCTTGTGGTTTTGCAGAAAACTTCATCCGCGTCTACCAAAAGATGCATGTGCATGCTTAAAACGCGTTTTCGCACAAATGCGTGCGCCGGTGCTAAAAAGAGCAGCATCGGCATGCTTAGCACGTCGTTTGGTAGAAATCCACGTGCGCGTTCTGCCAAAAGCACCATTTGCATGCACATCTTGTGGTTTTGCAGAAAACTTCATCCGCGTCTACCAAAAGATGCATGTGCATGCTTAAAACGCGTTTTCGCACAAATCCGCGCGCGGGTGCTAAAAAGAGCAGCATCGGCATGCTTAGCCCGTCGTTTGGTAGAAATCCACGTGCGCGTTCTGCCAAAAGCACCATTTGCATGCACATCTTGTGGTTTTGCAGAAAACTTCATCCGCGTCTACCAAAAGATGCATGTGCATGCTTAAAACGCGTTTTCGCACAAATCCGTGCGCGGGTGCTAAAAAGAGCAGCATCGGCATGCTTAGCACGTCGTTTGGTAGAAATCACGTGCGCGTTCTGCAAAAAGCACCATTTGCATGCACATCTTGTGGTTTTGCAGAAAACTTCATCCGCGTCTACCAAAAGATGCATGTGCATGCTTAAAACGCGTTTTCGCACAAATGCGTGCGCGGGTGCTAAAAAGAGCAGCATCGGCATGCTTAGCACGTCGTTTGGTAGAAATCCACGTGCGCGTTCTGCCAAAAGCACCATTTGCATGCACATCTTGTGGTTTTGCAGAAAACTTCATCCGCGTCTACCAAAAGATGCATGTGCATGCTTAAAACGCGTTTTCGCACAAATCCGCGCGCGGGTGCTAAAAAGAGCAGCATCGGCATGCTTAGCACGTCGTTTGGTAGAAATCCACGTGCGCGTTCTGCCAAAAGCACCATTTGCATGCACATCTTGTGGTTTTGCAGAAAACTTCATCCGCGTCTACCAAAAGATGCATGTGCATGCTTAAAACGCGTTTTCGCACAAATCCGCGCGCGTGTGCTAAAAAGAGCAGCATCGGTATGCTTAGCACGTCGTTTGGTAGAAATCCACGTGCGCGTTCTGCCAAAAGCACCATTTGCATGCACCTCTTGTGGTTTTGCAGAAAACTGCATCCGCGTCTACCAAAAGATGCATGTGCATGCTTAAAACGCGTTTTCGCACAAATGCGTGCGCGGGTGCTAAAAAGAGCAGCATCGGCATGCTTAGCACGTCGTTTGGTAGAAATCCACGTGCGCGTTCTGCCAAAAGCACCATTTGCACGCACATCTTGTGGTTTTGCAGAAAACTTCATCCGCGTCTACCAAAAGATGCATGTGCATGCTTAAAACGCGTTTTCGCACAAATGCGTGCGCCGGTGCTAAAAAGAGCAGCATCGGCATGCTTAGCACGTCGTTTGGTAGAAATCCACGTGCGCGTTCTGCCAAAAGCACCATTTGCATGCACATCTTGTGGTTTTGCAGAAAACTTCATCCGCGTCTACCAAAAGATGCATGTGCATGCTTAAAACGCGTTTTCGCACAAATCCGCGCGCGGGTGCTAAAAAGAGCAGCATCGGCATGCTTAGCCCGTCGTTTGGTAGAAATCCACGTGCGCGTTCTGCCAAAAGCACCATTTGCATGCACATCTTGTGGTTTTGCAGAAAACTTCATCCGCGTCTACCAAAAGATGCATGTGCATGCTTAAAACGCGTTTTCGCACAAATCCGTGCGCGGGTGCTAAAAAGAGCAGCATCGGCATGCTTAGCACGTCGTTTGGTAGAAATCCACGTGCGCGTTCTGCCAAAAGCACCATTTGCATGCACATCTTGTGGTTTTGCAGAAAACTTCATCCGCGTCTACCAAAAGATGCATGTGCATGCTTAAAACGCGTTTTCGCACAAATCCGTGCGCGGGTGCTAAAAAGAGCAGCATCGGCATGCTTAGCACGTCGTTTGGTAGAAATCCACGTGCGCGTTCTGCCAAAAGCACCATTTGCATGCACATCTTGTGGTTTTGCAGAAAACTTCATCCGCGTCTACCAAAAGATGCATGTGCATGCTTAAAACGCGTTTTAGCACAAATCCGCGCGCGGGTGCTAAAAAGAGCAGCATCGGCATGCTTAGCACGTCGTTTGGTAGAAATCCACGTGCGCGTTCTGCCAAAAGCACCATTTGCATGCACATCTTGTGGTTTTGCAGAAAACTTCATCCGCGTCTACCAAAAGATGCATGTGCATGCTTAAAACGCGTTTTCGCACAAATCCGCGCGCGTGTGCTAAAAAGAGCAGCATCGGTATGCTTAGCACGTCGTTTGGTAGAAATCCACGTGCGCGTTCTGCCAAAAGCACCATTTGCATGCACCTCTTGTGGTTTTGCAGAAAACTGCATCCGCGTCTACCAAAAGATGCATGTGCATGCTTAAAACGCGTTTTCGCACAAATGCGTGCGCGGGTGCTAAAAAGAGCAGCATCGGCATGCTTAGCACGTCGTTTGGTAGAATTCCACGTGCGCGTTCTGCCAAAAGCACCATTTGCACGCACATCTTGTGGTTTTGCAGAAAACTTCATCCGCGTCTACCAAAAGATGCATGTGCATGCTTAAAACGCGTTTTCGCACAAATGCGTGCGCGGGTGCTAAAAAGAGCAGCATCGGCATGCTTAGCACGTCGTTTGGTAGAAATCCACGTGCGCGTTCTGCCAAAAGCACCATTTGCATGCACATATTGTGGTTTTGCAGAAAACTTCATCCGCGTCTACCAAAAGATGCATGTGCATGCTTAAAACGCGTTTTTGCACAAATCCGCGCGCGGGTGCTAAAGAGAGCAGCATCGGCGTGCTTAGCACGTCGTTTGGTAGAAATTCACGTACGCGTTCTGCCAAAAGCACCATTTGCATGCACATCTTGTGGTTTTGCAGAAAACTTCATCCGCGTCTACCAAAAGATGCATGTGCATGCTTAAAACGCGTTTTCGCACAAATCCGTGCGCGGGTGCTAAAAAGAGCAGCATCGGCATGCTTAGCACGTCGTTTGGTAGAAATCCACGTGCGCGTTCTGCCAAAAGCACCATTTGCATGCACATCTTGTGGTTTTGCAGAAAACTTTATCCGCGTCTACCAAAAGATGCATGTGCATGCTTAAAACGCGTTTTCGCACAAATCCGTGCGCGGGTGCTAAAAAGAGCAGCATCGGCATGCTTAGCACGTCGTTTGGTAGAAAGCCACGTGCGCGTTCTGCCAAAAGCACCATTTGCATGCACATCTTGTGGTTTTGCAGAAAACTTCATCCGCGTCTACCAAAAGATGCATGTGCATGCTTAAAACGCGTTTTCGCACAAATCTGCGCGCGGGTGCTAAAAAGAGCAGCATCGGCATGCTTAGAACGTCGTTCGGTAGAAATCCACGTGCGCGTTCTGCCAAAAGCACCATTTGCATGCACATCTTGTGGTTTTGCAGAAAACTTCATCCGCGTCTACCAAAAGATGCATGTGCATGCTTAAAACGCCTTTTCGCACAAATCCGTGCGCGGGTGCTAAAAAGAGCAGCATCGGCATGCTTAGCACGTCGTTGGGTAGAAATCCACGTGCGCGTTCTGCCAAAAGCACCATTTGCATGGACATCTTGTGGTTTTGCAGAAAACTTCATCCGCGTCTACCAAAAGATGCATGTGCATGCTTAAAACGCGTTTTCGCACAAATCCGTGCGCGGGTGCTAAAAAGAGCAGCATCGGCATGCTTAGCACGTCGTTTGGTAGAAATCCACGTGCGCGTTCTGCCAAAAGCACCATTTGCATGCACATCTTGTGGTTTTGCAGAAAACTTCATCCGCGTCTACCAAAAGATGCATGTCCATGCTTAAAACGCGTTTTCGCACAAATCCGTGCGCGGGTGCTAAAAAGAGCAGCATCGGCATGCTTAGCACGTTGTTTGGTAGAAATCCACGTGCGCGTTCTGCCAAAAGCACCATTTGCATGCACATCTTGTGGTTTTGCAGAAAACTTCATCCGCGTCTACCAAAAGATGCATGTGCATGCTTAAAACGCGTTTTCACACAAATCCGCGCGCGGGTGCTAAAAAGAGCAGCATCGGCATGCTTAGCACGTCGTTTGGTAGAAATCCACGTGCGCGTTCTGCCAAAAGCACCATTTGCATGCACATCTTGTGGTTTTGCAGAAAACTTCATCCGCGTCTACCAAAAGATGCATGTGCATGCTTAAAACGCGTTTTCGCACAAATCCGTGCGCGGGTGCTAAAAAGAGCAGCATCGGCATGCTTAGCACGTCGTTTGGTAGAAATCCACGTGCGCGTTCTGCCAAAAGCACCATTTGCATGCACATCTTGTGGTTTTGCAGAAAACTTCATCCGCGTCTACCAAAAGATGCATGTGCATGCTTAAAACGCGTTTTCGCACGAATCCGTGCGCGGGTGCTAAAAAGAGCAGCATCGGCATGCTTAGCACGTCGTCTGGTAGAAATCCACGTGCGCGTTCTGCAAAAAGCACCATTTGCATGCACATCTTGTGGTTTTGCAGAAAACTTCATCCGCGTCTACCAAAAGATGCATGTGCATGCTTAAAACGCGTTTTCACACAAATCCGCGCGCGGGTGCTAAAAAGAGCAGCATCGGCATGCTTAGCACGTCGTTTGGTAGAAATCCACGTGCGCGTTCTGCCAAAAGCACCATTTGCATGCACATCTTGTGGTTTTGCAGAAAACTTCATCCGCGTCTACCAAAAGATGCATGTGCATGCTTAAAACGCGTTTTCGCACAAATCCGTGCGCGGGTGCTAAAAAGAGCAGCATCGGCATGCTTAGCACGTCGTTTGGTAGAAATCCACGTGCGCGTTCTGCCAAAAGCACCATTTGCATGCACATCTTGTGGTTTTGCAGAAAACTTCTTCCGCGTCTACCAAAAGATGCATGTGCATGCTTAAAACGCGTTTTCGCACAAATCCGTGCGCGGGTGCTAAAAAGAGCAGCATCGGCATGCTTAGCACGTCGTTTGGTAGAAATCCACGTGCGCGTTCTGCCAAAAGCACCATTTGCATGCACATCTTGTGGTTTTGCAGAAAACTTCATCCGCGTCTACCAAAAGATGCATGTGCATGCTTAAAACGCGTTTTCGCACAAATCCGTGCGCGGGTGCTAAAAAGAGCAGCATCGGCATGCTTAGCACGTCGTTTGGTAGAAATCACGTGCGCGTTCTGCAAAAAGCACCATTTGCATGCACATCTTGTGGTTTTGCAGAAAACTTCATCCGCGTCTACCAAAAGATGCATGTGCATGCTTAAAACGCGTTTTCGCACAAATGCGTGCGCGGGTGCTAAAAAGAGCAGCATCGGCATGCTTAGCACGTCGTTTGGTAGAAATCCACGTGCGCGTTCTGCCAAAAGCACCATTTGCATGCACATCTTGTGGTTTTGCAGAAAACTTCATCCGCGTCTACCAAAAGATGCATGTGCATGCTTAAAACGCGTTTTCGCACAAATCCGTGCGCGGGTGCTAAAAAGAGCAGCATCGGCATGCTTAGCACGTCGTTTGGTAGAAATCCACGTGCGCGTTCTGCCAAAAGCACCATTTGCATGCACATGTTGTGGTTTTGCAGAAAACTTCATCCGCGTCTACCAAAAGATGCATGTGCATGCTTAAAACGCGTTTTCGCACAAATCCGTGCGCGGGTGCTTAAAAGAGCAGCATCGGCATGCTTAGCACTTCGTTTGGTAGAAATCCACGTGCGCGTTCTGCCAAAAGCACCATTTGCACGCACATATTGTGGTTTTGCAGAAAAATTTATCCGCGTCTACCAAAAGATGCATGTGCATGCTTAAAACGCGTTTTCGCACAAATGCGTGCGCGGGTGCTAAAAAGAGCAGCATCGGCATGCTTAGCACGTCGTTTGGTAGGAATCCACGCGCGCGTTCTGCCAAAAGCACCATTTGCATGCACATCTTGTGGTTTTGCAGAAAACTTCATCCGCGTCTACCAAAAGATGCATGTGCATGCTTAAAACGCGTTTTCGCACAAATGCGTGCGCGGGTGCTAAAAAGAGCAGCATCGGCATGCTTAGCACGTCGTTTGGTAGAAATCCACGTGCGCGTTCTGCCAAAAGCACCATTTGCATGCACATCTTGTGGTTTTGCAGAAAACTTCATCCGCGTCTACCAAAAGATGCATGTGCATGCTTAAAACGCGTTTTCGCACAAATCCGTGCGCGGGTGCTAAAAAGAGCAGCATCGGCATGCTTAGCACGTCGTTTGGTAGAAATCCACGTGCGCGTTCTGCCAAAAGCACCATTTGCATGCACATGTTGTGGTTTTGCAGAAAACTTCATCCGCGTCTACCAAAAGATGCATGTGCATGCTTAAAACGCGTTTTCGCACAAATCCGTGCGCGGGTGCTAAAAAGAGCAGCATCGGCATGCTTTGCACTTCGTTTGGTAGAAATCCACGTGCGCGTTCTGCCAAAAGCACCATTTGCATGCACATCTTGTGGTTTTGCAGAAAACTTCATCCGCGTCTACCAAAAGATGCATGTGCATGCTTAAAACCCGTTTTCGCACAAATCCGTGCGCGGGTGCTAAAAAGAGCAGCATCGGCATGCTTAGCACGTCGTTTGGTAGAAATCCACGTGCGCGTTCTGCCAAAAGCACCATTTGCATGCACATGTTGTGGTTTTGCAGAAAACTTCATCCGCGTCTACCAAAAGATGCATGTGCATGCTTAAAACGCGTTTTCGCACAAATCCGTGCGCGGGTGCTAAAAAGAGCAGCATCGGCATGCTTAGCACTTCGTTTGGTAGAAATCCACGTGCGCGTTCTGCCAAAAGCACCATTTGCACGCACATCTTGTGGTTTTGCAGAAAACTTCATCCGCGTCTACCAAAAGATGCATGTGCATGCTTAAAACGCGTTTTCGCACAAATGCGTGCGCGGGTGCTAAAAAGAGCAGCATCGGCATGCTTAGCACGTCGTTTGGTAGGAATCCACGCGCGCGTTCTGCCAAAAGCACCATTTGCATGCACATCTTGTGGTTTTGCAGAAAACTTCATCCGCGTCTACCAAAAGATGCATGTGCATGCTTAAAACGCGTTTTCGCACAAATCCGTGCGCGGGTGCTAAAAAGAGCAGCATCGGCATGCTTAGCACGTCGTTTGGTAGAAATCCACGTGCGCGTTCTGCCAAAAGCACCATTTGCATGCACATCTTGTGGTTTTGCAGAAAACTTCATCCGCGTCTACCAAAAGATGCATGTGCATGCTTAAAACGCGTTTTCGCACAAATCCGTGCGCGGGTGCTAAAAAGAGCAGCATCGGCATGCTTAGCACGTCGTTTGGTAGAAATCCACGTGCGCGTTCTGCCAAAAGCACCATTTGCATGCACATGTTGTGGTTTTGCAGAAAACTTCATCCGCGTCTACCAAAAGATGCATGTGCATGCTTAAAACGCGTTTTCGCACAAATCCGTGCGCGGGTGCTTAAAAGAGCAGCATCGGCATGCTTAGCACTTCGTTTGGTAGAAATCCACGTGCGCGTTCTGCCAAAAGCACCATTTGCACGCACATATTGTGGTTTTGCAGAAAAATTTATCCGCGTCTACCAAAAGATGCATGTGCATGCTTAAAACGCGTTTTCGCACAAATGCGTGCGCGGGTGCTAAAAAGAGCAGCATCGGCATGCTTAGCACGTCGTTTGGTAGGAATCCACGCGCGCGTTCTGCCAAAAGCACCATTTGCATGCACATCTTGTGGTTTTGCAGAAAACTTCATCCGCGTCTACCAAAAGATGCATGTGCATGCTTAAAACGCGTTTTCGCACAAATGCGTGCGCGGGTGCTAAAAAGAGCAGCATCGGCATGCTTAGCACGTCGTTTGGTAGAAATCCACGTGCGCGTTCTGCCAAAAGCACCATTTGCATGCACATCTTGTGGTTTTGCAGAAAACTTCATCCGCGTCTACCAAAAGATGCATGTGCATGCTTAAAACGCGTTTTCGCACAAATCCGTGCGCGGGTGCTAAAAAGAGCAGCATCGGCATGCTTAGCACGTCGTTTGGTAGAAATCCACGTGCGCGTTCTGCCAAAAGCACCATTTGCATGCACATGTTGTGGTTTTGCAGAAAACTTCATCCGCGTCTACCAAAAGATGCATGTGCATGCTTAAAACGCGTTTTCGCACAAATCTGTGCGCGGGTGCTAAAAAGAGCAGCATCGGCATGCTTTGCACTTCGTTTGGTAGAAATCCACGTGCGCGTTCTGCCAAAAGCACCATTTGCATGCACATCTTGTGGTTTTGCAGAAAACTTCATCCGCGTCTACCAAAAGATGCATGTGCATGCTTAAAACCCGTTTTCGCACAAATCCGTGCGCGGGTGCTAAAAAGAGCAGCATCGGCATGCTTAGCACGTCGTTTGGTAGAAATCCACGTGCGCGTTCTGCCAAAAGCACCATTTGCATGCACATGTTGTGGTTTTGCAGAAAACTTCATCCGCGTCTACCAAAAGATGCATGTGCATGCTTAAAACGCGTTTTCGCACAAATCCGTGCGCGGGTGCTAAAAAGAGCAGCATCGGCATGCTTAGCACTTCGTTTGGTAGAAATCCACGTGCGCGTTCTGCCAAAAGCACCATTTGCACGCACATCTTGTGGTTTTGCAGAAAACTTCATCCGCGTCTACCAAAAGATGCATGTGCATGCTTAAAACGCGTTTTCGCACAAATGCGTGCGCGGGTGCTAAAAAGAGCAGCATCGGCATGCTTAGCACGTCGTTTGGTAGGAATCCACGCGCGCGTTCTGCCAAAAGCACCATTTGCATGCACATCTTGTGGTTTTGCAGAAAACTTCATCCGCGTCTACCAAAAGATGCATGTGCATGCTTAAAACGCGTTTTCGCACAAATCCGCGCGCGGGTGCTAAAAAGAGCAGCATCGGCATGCTTAGCACGTCGTTTGGTAGAAATCCACGTGCGCGTTCTGCCAAAAGCACCATTTGCATGCACATCTTGTGGTTTTGCAGAAAACTTCATCCGCGTCTACCAAAAGATGCATGTGCATGCTTAAAACGCGTTTTCGCACAAATCCGTGCGCGGGTGCTAAAAAGAGCAGCATCGGCATGCTTAGCACGTCGTTTGGTAGAAATCCACGTGCGCGTTCTGCCAAAAGCACCATTTGCATGCACATCTTGTGGTTTTGCAGAAAACTTCATCCGCGTCTACCAAAAGATGCATGTGCATGCTTAAAACGCGTTTTCGCACAAATCCGTGCGCGGGTGCTAAAAAGAGCAGCATCGGCATGCTTAGCACGTCGTTTGGTAGAAATCCACGTGCGCGTTCTGCCAAAAGCACCATTTGCACGCACATCTTGTGGTTTTGCAGAAAACTTCATCCGCGTCTACCAAAAGATGCATGTGCATGCTTAAAACGCGTTTTCGCACAAATGCGTGCGCGGGTGCTAAAAAGAGCAGCATCGGCATGCTTAGCACGTCGTTTGGTAAAAATCCACGTGCGCGTTCTGCCAAAAGCACCATTTGCATGCACATCTTGTGGTTTTGCAGAAAACTTCATCCGCGTCTACCAAAAGATGCATGTGCATGCTTAAAACGCGTTTTCGCACAAATCCGTGCGCGGGTGCTAAAAAGAGCAGCATCGGCATGCTTAGCACGTCGTCTGGTAGAAATCCACGTGCGCGTTCTGCAAAAAGCACCATTTGCATGCACATCTTGTGGTTTTGCAGAAAACTTCATCCGCGTCTACCAAAAGATGCATGTGCATGCTTAAAACGCGTTTTCACACAAATCCGCGCGCGGGTGCTAAAAAGAGCAGCATCGGCATGCTTAGCACGTCGTTTGGTAGAAATCCACGTGCGCGTTCTGCCAAAAGCACCATTTGCATGCACATCTTGTGGTTTTGCAGAAAACTTCATCCGCGTCTACCAAAAGATGCATGTGCATGCTTAAAACGCGTTTTCGCACAAATCCGTTCGCGGGTGCTAAAAAGAGCAGCACCGGCATGCTTAGCACGTCGTTTGGTAGAAATTCACGTGCGCGTTCTGCCAAAAGCACCATTTGCATGCACATCTTGTGGTGTTTGCAGAAAGCTTCATCCGCGTCTACCAAAAGATGCATGTGCATGCTTAAAACGCGTTTTCGCACAAATCCGTGCGCGGGTGCTAAAAAGAGCAGCATCGGCATGCTTAGCACGTCGTCTGGTAGAAATCCACGTGCGCGTTCTGCAAAAAGCACCATTTGCATGCACATCTTGTGGTTTTGCAGAAAACTTCATCCGCGTCTACCAAAAGATGCATGTGCATGCTTAAAACGCGTTTTCACACAAATCCGCGCGCGGGTGCTAAAAAGAGCAGCATCGGCATGCTTAGCACGTCGTTTGGTAGAAATCCACGTGCGCGTTCTGCCAAAAGCACCATTTGCATACACATCTTGTGGTTTTGCAGAAAACTTCATCCGCGTCTACCAAAAGATGCATGTGCATGCTTAAAACGCGTTTTCGCACAAATCCGTTCGCGGGTGCTAAAAAGAGCAGCATCGGCATGCTTAGCACGTCGTTTGGTAGAAATTCACGTGCGCGTTCTGCCAAAAGCACCATTTGCATGCACATCTTGTGGTTTTGCAGAAAGCTTCATCCGCGTCTACCAAAAGATGCATGTGCATGCTTAAAACGCGTTTTCGCACAAATCCGTGCGCGGGTGCTAAAAAGAGCAGCATCGGCATGCTTAGCACGTCGTCTGGTAGAAATCCACGTGCGCGTTCTGCAAAAAGCACCATTTGCATGCACATCTTGTGGTTTTGCAGAAAACTTCATCCGCGTCTACCAAAAGATGCATGTGCATGCTTAAAACGCGTTTTCACACAAATCCGCGCGCGGGTGCTAAAAAGAGCAGCATCGGCATGCTTAGCACGTCGTTTGGTAGAAATCCACGTGCGCGTTCTGCCAAAAGCACCATTTGCATGCACATCTTGTGGTTTTGCAGAAAACTTTATCCGCGACTACCAAAAGATGCATGTGCATGCTTAAAACGCGTTTTCGCACAAATCCGTGCGCGGGTGCTAAAAAGAGCAGCATCGGCATGCTTAGCACGTCGTTTGGTAGAAATCCACGTGCGCGTTCTGCCAAAAGCACCATTTGCATGCACATCTTGTGGTTTTGCAGAAAACTTCATCCGCGTCTACCAAAAGATGCATGTGCATGCTTAAAACGCGTTTTCGCACAAATCCGTGCGCGGGTGCTAAAAAGAGCAGCATCGGCATGCTTAGCACGTCGTTTGGTAGAAATCTACGTGCGCGTTCTGCCAAAAGCACCATTTGCATGCACATCTTGTGGTTTTGCAGAAAACTTCATCCGCGTCTACCAAAAGATGCATGTGCATGCTTAAAACGCGTTTTCGCACAAATCCGCGCGCGGGTGCTAAAAAGAGCAGCATCGGCATGCTTAGCACGTCGTTTGGTAGAAATCCACGTGCGCGTTCTGCCAAAAGCACCATTTGCATGCACATCTTGTGGTTTTGCAGAAAACTTCATCCGCGTCTACCAAAAGATGCATGTGCATGCTTAAAACGCGTTTTCGCACAAATCCGTGCGCGGGTGCTAAAAAGAGCAGCATCGGCATGCTTAGCACGTCGTTTGGTAGAAATCCACGTGCGCGTTCTGCCAAAAGCACCATTTGCATGCACATCTTGTGGTTTTGCAGAAAACTTCATCCGCGTCTACCAAAAGATGCATGTGCATGCTTAAAACGCGTTTTCGCACAAATCCGTGCGCGGGTGCTAAAAAGAGCAGCATCGGCATGCTTAGCACGTCGTTTGGTAGAAATCCACGTGCGCGTTCTGCCAAAAGCACCATTTGCACGCACATCTTGTGGTTTTGCAGAAAACTTCATCCGCGTCTACCAAAAGATGCATGTGCATGCTTAAAACGCGTTTTCGCACAAATGCGTGCGCGGGTGCTAAAAAGAGCAGCATCGGCATGCTTAGCACGTCGTTTGGTAGAAATCCACGTGCGCGTTCTGCCAAAAGCACCATTTGCATGCACATCTTGTGGTTTTGCAGAAAACTTCATCCGCGTCTACCAAAAGATGCATGTGCATGCTTAAAACGCGTTTTCGCACAAATCCGTGCGCGGGTGCTAAAAAGAGCAGCATCGGCATGCTTAGCACGTCGTTTGGTAGAAATCCACGTGCGCGTTCTGCCAAAAGCACCATTTGCACGCACATCTTGTGGTTTTGCAGAAAACTTCATCCGCGTCTACCAAAAGATGCATGTGCATGCTTAAAACGCGTTTTCGCACAAATGCGTGCGCGGGTGCTAAAAAGAGCAGCATCGGCATGCTTAGCACGTCGTTTGGTAAAAATCCACGTGCGCGTTCTGCCAAAAGCACCATTTGCATGCACATCTTGTGGTTTTGCAGAAAACTTCATCCGCGTCTACCAAAAGATGCATGTGCATGCTTAAAACGCGTTTTCGCACAAATCCGTGCGCGGGTGCTAAAAAGAGCAGCATCGGCATGCTTAGCACGTCGTCTGGTAGAAATCCACGTGCGCGTTCTGCAAAAAGCACCATTTGCATGCACATCTTGTGGTTTTGCAGAAAACTTCATCCGCGTCTACCAAAAGATGCATGTGCATGCTTAAAACGCGTTTTCACACAAATCCGCGCGCGGGTGCTAAAAAGAGCAGCATCGGCATGCTTAGCACGTCGTTTGGTAGAAATCCACGTGCGCGTTCTGCCAAAAGCACCATTTGCATGCACATCTTGTGGTTTTGCAGAAAACTTCATCCGCGTCTACCAAAAGATGCATGTGCATGCTTAAAACGCGTTTTCGCACAAATCCGTTCGCGGGTGCTAAAAAGAGCAGCACCGGCATGCTTAGCACGTCGTTTGGTAGAAATTCACGTGCGCGTTCTGCCAAAAGCACCATTTGCATGCACATCTTGTGGTTTTGCAGAAAGCTTCATCCGCGTCTACCAAAAGATGCATGTGCATGCTTAAAACGCGTTTTCGCACAAATCCGTGCGCGGGTGCTAAAAAGAGCAGCATCGGCATGCTTAGCACGTCGTCTGGTAGAAATCCACGTGCGCGTTCTGCAAAAAGCACCATTTGCATGCACATCTTGTGGTTTTGCAGAAAACTTCATCCGCGTCTACCAAAAGATGCATGTGCATGCTTAAAACGCGTTTTCACACAAATCCGCGCGCGGGTGCTAAAAAGAGCAGCATCGGCATGCTTAGCACGTCGTTTGGTAGAAATCCACGTGCGCGTTCTGCCAAAAGCACCATTTGCATGCACATCTTGTGGTTTTGCAGAAAACTTCATCCGCGTCTACCAAAAGATGCATGTGCATGCTTAAAACGCGTTTTCGCACAAATCCGTTCGCGGGTGCTAAAAAGAGCAGCATCGGCATGCTTAGCACGTCGTTTGGTAGAAATTCACGTGCGCGTTCTGCCAAAAGCACCATTTGCATGCACATCTTGTGGTTTTGCAGAAAGCTTCATCCGCGTCTACCAAAAGATGCATGTGCATGCTTAAAACGCGTTTTCGCACAAATCCGTGCGCGGGTGCTAAAAAGAGCAGCATCGGCATGCTTAGCACGTCGTCTGGTAGAAATCCACGTGCGCGTTCTGCAAAAAGCACCATTTGCATGCACATCTTGTGGTTTTGCAGAAAACTTCATCCGCGTCTACCAAAAGATGCATGTGCATGCTTAAAACGCGTTTTCACACAAATCCGCGCGCGGGTGCTAAAAAGAGCAGCATCGGCATGCTTAGCACGTCGTTTGGTAGAAATCCACGTGCGCGTTCTGCCAAAAGCACCATTTGCATGCACATCTTGTGGTTTTGCAGAAAACTTTATCCGCGACTACCAAAAGATGCATGTGCATGCTTAAAACGCGTTTTCGCACAAATCCGTGCGCGGGTGCTAAAAAGAGCAGCATCGGCATGCTTAGCACGTCGTTTGGTAGAAATCCACGTGCGCGTTCTGCCAAAAGCACCATTTGCATGCACATCTTGTGGTTTTGCAGAAAACTTCATCCGCGTCTACCAAAAGATGCATGTGCATGCTTAAAACGCGTTTTCGCACAAATCCGTGCGCGGGTGCTAAAAAGAGCAGCATCGGCATGCTTAGCACGTCGTTTGGTAGAAATCTACGTGCGCGTTCTGCCAAAAGCACCATTTGCATGCACATCTTGTGGTTTTGCAGAAAACTTCATCCGCGTCTACCAAAAGATGCATGTGCATGCTTAAAACGCGTTTTCGCACAAATCCGTGCGCGGGTGCTAAAAAGAGCAGCATCGGCATGCTTAGCACGTCGTTTGGTAGAAATCCACGTGCGCGTTCTGCAAAAAGCACCATTTGCATGCACATCTTGTGGTTTTGCAGAAAACTTCATCCGCGTCTACCAAAAGATGCATGTGCATGCTTAAAACGCGTTTTCGCACAAATCCGTGCGCGGGTGCTAAAAAGAGCAGCATCGGCATGCTTAGCACGTCGTTTTTTGGTAGAAATCCACGTGCGCGTTCTGCCAAAAGCACCATTTGCACGCACATCTTGTGGTTTTGCAGAAAACTTCATCCGCGTCTACCAAAAGATGCATGTGCATGCTTAAAACGCGTTTTCGCACAAATGCGTGCGCGGGTGCTAAAAAGAGCAGCATCGGCATGCTTAGCACGTCGTTTGGTAGAAATCCACGTGCGCGTTCTGCCAAAAGCACCATTTGCACGCACATCTTGTGGTTTTGCAGAAAACTTCATCCGCGTCTACCAAAAGATGCATGTGCATGCTTAAAACGCGTTTTCGCACAAATCCGTGCGCGGGTGCTAAAAAGAGCAGCATCGGCATGCTTAGCACGTCGTTTGGTAGAAATCCACGTGCGCGTTCTGCCAAAAGCACCATTTGCATGCACATCTTGTGGTTTTGCAGAAAACTTCATCCGCGTCTACCAAAAGATGCATGTGCATGCTTAAAACGCGTTTTCGCACAAATCCGTGCGCGGGTGCTAAAAAGAGCAGCATCGGCATGCTTAGCACGTCGTTTGGTAGAAATCCACGTGCGCGTTCTGCCAAAAGCACCATTTGCATGCACATCTTGTGGTTTTGCAGAAAACTTCATCCGCGTCTACCAAAAGATGCATGTGCATGCTTAAAACGCGTTTTCGCACAAATCCGCGCGCGGGTGCTAAAAAGAGTAGCATCGGTATGCTTAGCACGTCGTTTGGTAGAAATCCACGTGCGCGTTCTGCCAAAAGCACCATTTGCATGCACATCTTGTGGTTTTGCAGAAAACTTCATCCGCGTCTACCAAAAGATGCATGTGCATGCTTAAAAACGCGTTTTCGCACAAATCCGTGCGCGGGTGCTAAAAAGAGCAGCATCGGCATGCTTAGCACGCCTCGTTTGGTAGAAATCCACGTGCGCGTTCTGCCCAAAAGCACCATTTGCACGCAGATCTTGTGGTTTTGCAGAAAACTTCATGCGCGTCTACCAAAAGATGCATGTGCATGCTTAAAACGCGTTTTCGCACAAATGCGTGCGCGGGTGCTAAAAAGAGCAGCATCGGCATGCTTAGCACGTCGTTTGGTAGAAATCCACGTGCGCGTTCTGCAAAAAGCACCATTTGCATGCACATCTTGTGGTTTTGCAGAAAACTTCATCCGCGTCTACCAAAAGATGCATGTGCATGCTTAAAACGCGTTTTCACACAAATCTGCGCGCGGGTGCTAAAAAGAGCAGCATCGCATGCTTAGCACGTCGTTTGGTAGAAATCCACGTGCGCGTTCTGCCAAAAGCACCATTTGCATGCACATCTTGTGGTTTTGCAGAAAACTTCATCCGCGTCTACCAAAAGATGCATGTGCATGCTTTAAAACGCGTTTTCGCACAAATCCGCGCGCGGGTGCTAAAAAGAGCAGCATCGGCATGCTTAGCACGTCGTTTGGTAGAAATTCACGTGCGCGTTCTGCCAAAAGCACCATTTGCATGCACATCTTGTGGTTTTGCAGAAAACTTCATCCGCGTCTACCAAAGATGCATGTGCATGCTTAAAACGCGTTTTCGCACAAATCCGTGCGCGGGTGCTAAAAAGAGCAGCATCGGCATGCTTATCACGTCGTCTGGTAGAAATCCACGTGCGCGTTCTGCAAAAAGCACCCATTTGCATGCACATCTTGTGGGTTTTGCAGAAAACTTCATCCGCGTCTACCAAAAGATGCATGTGCATGCTTAAAACGCGTTTTCGCACAAATCCGTGCGCGGGTGCTAAAAAGAGCAGCATCGGCATGCTTAGCACGTCGTTTGGTAGAAATCTACGTGCGCGTTCTGCCAAAAGCACCATTTGCATGCACATCTTGTGGTTTTGCAGAAAACTTCATCCGCGTCTACCAAAAGATGCATGTGCATGCTTAAAACGCGTTTTCGCACAAATCCGTGCGCGGGTGCTAAAAAGAGCAGCATCGGCATGCTTAGCACGTCGTTTGGTAGAAATCCATGTGCGCGTTCTGCAAAAAGCACCATTTGCATGCACATCTTGTGGTTTTGCAGAAAACTTCATCCGCGTCTACCAAAAGATGCATGTGCATGCTTAAAACGCATTTTCGCACAAATGCGTGCGCGGGTGCTAAAAAAGAGCAGCATCGGCATGCTTAGCACGTCGTTTGGTAGAAATCCACGTGCGCGTTCTGCCAAAAGCACCATTTCCATGCACATCTTGTGGTTTTGCAGAAAACTTCATCCGCGTCTACCAAAAGATGCATGTGCATGCTTAAAAACGCGTTTTCGCACAAATCCGTGCGCGGGTGCTAAAAATAGCAGCATCGGCATGCTTAGCACGTCGTTTGGTAGAAATCCACGTGCGCGTTCTGCCAAAAGCACCATTTGCATGCACATCTTGTGGTTTTGCAGAAAACTTCATCCGCGTCTACCAAAGATGCATGTGCATGCTTAAAACGCGTTTTCGCACAAATCCGTGCGCGGGTGCTAAAAAGAGCAGCATCGGCATGCTTAGCACTTCGTTTGGTCGAAATCCACGTGCGCGTTCTGCCAAAAGCACCATTTGCATGCACATCTTGTGGTTTTGCAGAAAACTTCATCCGCGTCTACCAAAAGATGCAAGTGCATGCTTAAAACGCGTTTTCGCACAAATCCGCGCGCGGGTGCTAAAAAGAGCAGCATCGGCATGCTTAGCACGTCGTTTGGTAGAAATCCACGTGCGCGTTCTGCCAAAAGCACCATTTGCATGCACATCTTGTGGTTTTGCAGAAAACTTCATCCGCGTCTACCAAAGATGCATGTGCATGCTTAAAACGCGTTTTCGCACAAATCCATGCGCGGGTGCTAAAAAGAGCAGCATCGGCATGCTTAGCACGGTCGTTTGGTAGAAATCCACGTGCGCGTTCTGCCAAAAGCACCATTTGCACGCACATCTTGTGGTTTGCAGAAAACTTCATCCGCGTCTACCAAAAGATGCATGTGCATGCTTAAAACGCGTTTTCGCACAAATGCGTGCGCGGGTGCTAAAAAGAGCAGCATCGGCATGCTTAGCACGTCGTTTGGTAGAAATCCACGTGCGCGTTCTGCCAAAAGCACCATTTGCATGCACATCTTGTGGTTTTGCAGAAAACTTCATCCGCGTCTACCAAAGATGCATGTGCATGCTTAAAACGCGTTTTCGCACAAATCCGTGCGCGGGTGCTAAAAAGAGCAGCATCGGCATGCTTAGCACGTCGTTTGGTAGAAATCCACGTGCGCGTTCTGCCAAAAGCACCATTTGCATGCACATCTTGTGGTTTTGCAGAAAACTTCATCCGCGTCTACCAAAAGATGCATGTGCATGCTTAAAACGCGTTTTCGCACAAATCCGTGCGCGGGTGCTAAAAAGAGCAGCATCGGCATGCTTAGCACGTCGTTTGGTAGAAATCCACGTGCGCGTTCTGCCAAAAGCACCATTTGCATGCACATCTTGTGGTTTTGCAGAAAACTTCAACCGCGTCTACCAAAAAGATGCATGTGCATGCTTAAAACGCGTTTTCGCACAAATCCGTGCGCGGGTGCTAAAAAGAGCAGCATCGGCATGCTTAGCACGTCGTTTGGTAGAAATCCACGTGCGCGTTTCTGCCAAAAGCACCATTTGCATGCCACATCTTGTGGTTTTGCAGAAAACTTCATCCGCGTCTACCAAAAGATGCATGTGCATGCTTAAAACGCGTTTTCGCACAAATCCGTGCGCGGGTGCTAAAAAGAGCAGCATCGGCATGCTTAGCACTTCGTTTGGTAGAAATCCACTCGCGCGTTCTGCCAAAAGCACCATTTGCACGCACATCTTGTGGTTTTGCAGAAAACTTCATCCGCGTCTACCAAAAGATGC